>NC_040908.2:1309349-1594026 GCF_004126475.2 Phyllostomus discolor | reverse complement strand
CTCGGCAGTCCCAGCCCCCGGAAGGACCGCAGGGGGAGAGTTCGCCTTCTTTAGTCGTGGACTGAGCGACTTTTAATCCCCCCCGCCCCCCCACTCCGAGAGCAGGAGCTCACACCAGCTGTGGCCTCCGTCCCCGCCCAGTTCTCGCCTTCCTCCCGGGAAGAGGAGCAGGTGGAGCCGCTGCTCCCACGCAGGCCTTGGCTCAGAGATAACCAACTAGTCGGACAGCGCACCACGTCGCTGGGATCGTGAGGGCCTCTCGTTTCCTGGGGCGGCGGCGAGCGGGACTGTGCACACGTGGCAGTGAACACACGTGGCTGCAACCCCCCGTGGGTTCCTGCTTCTACACCCACTTAAAAAAAATCACTTGCATTGTCCTGGATCTCCAAGGTTTCTATGAACCTAATTCTTGCCTTCTGTGATGCTAACTGCTAAATTTTCCGTTGCTGGTAATTCAGTGAAAGAAGAAGCATGGGAAGTTAGAATTTGAGCTGAATTTCCAAACTATTATACAATTCCGATAGGTAAAGGTCAAGGAAATGCAGTGATGTTTGTACATAAACAAAGTTTAAGTGCAAGGCCATTTGAGTAGGAAAATAACTAGACCTGTTGTGCTGTATCTTACATAGTCAAAACACTTACAGAAGAATTCCCAAATGTAATGTATACTGCATAAAATATATAGTGTTGGCTTTAAAGTTATGAAGTTACTTCTGTGCTGTCTCCTAGTAACGAGAAAAAATGGATAAATCATTTTTAAATATATTTTATGATTACGCTGTTACAAGCGTTCCCCTTCCCCCCACTTTATTCCCCTCCACCCTGCACGCCCCCTCCCACCCGTATTTGCCCACCTTAGTTCGTGTCCATGGGTCCTACATGTAAGTTCTTTGGTGTCTCCATTTCCTATGCCCATCTTAACCTCTCCTTGTCTATTTTCTACCCACCACCTATGCTACTTATTCTCTGTACCTTTTCCCCTCCATTTTCCCCTCCACCCTCCCCACTGATAACCCTCCAGGTGATCTCCATTTCTGTGATCTGCTCCTGTTCTAGGTGTTTGCTTAGTTGTTTTTGTTTTTGTTTTGTTAGGTTCAGTTGTCAATAGCTGTGAGTTTGTTGTCATTCACTGTTTATAGTTTTCATCCTTTTCTTAGATAAGTCCCTTTTACATTTCCTGTAATACAGTCTTGGGTGATGATGAACTCCTTTAACTTGCCCTTATCTGGGAAGCACTTTATCTGCCCTTCCATTCTAAATGAGAGAGCTTTGCTGGATAGAATCATCTTGAATGTAGGTCCTTGCCTTTATGACCTGGAATATTTCTTTCTAGGCCCTTCTTGCCTGTAAGGTCTCTTTGAGAAATCAGCTGACAGTCTGATGGAACTTCTTTGTAGGTAACTGTCTCCTTTCTCTTGCTGCTTCTAGGATTCTCTCCTTATCTTTATGTTGGCTCATGTCTTTATGACGTGCCTTGGTGTGTGCTTCCTTGGGTCCAAGTTCTTTGGGACTCTCTGGGCTTCCTGGACTTCCTGAAAGTCTATTTCCTTTGCCAGATTGGGGAAATTCTCCATTATTTTTCCAAGTAAGTTTTCAATTTGTTGCTCTTCCTCTTCTTGTCCGGCACCCTTGTGATTCAGATGTTGGAACATTTAAAGATGTCCTGGAGGTTCCTAAGCCTCTCCTCATTTTTTTTGAATTCGTATTTCTTCATTCTGTTCTGGTTGAATGTTTATTTCTTCCTTCTGGTCCCAATCACTGATTTGAGTCCCAGTTTCCTTCCCGTCACTGTTGGTTCCCTGTACATTTTCCTTTATTTCGCTTTTCACAGCCTTCACCTTTTCCTCTATTTTGCAACCATACTCAACCATTTCTGTGAGCATCCTGTTTACCAGTGTTTTGAACTCTGCAACTGATAGGTTGGCTATCTCTTCATCACTTAGTTGTGTTTTTTCTGGAGCTTTGATCTGTTCTTTCATTTGGGCAAATTTTTTTGGTCTGGCACTCCTGTTTTGTAGTAGGGGAGGAGCCTTAGGTATTCACCAAGGCAGGGCAAACTACATCACTGGGTTGTAGCGCTGTACGTGGGGAAGGGGTCCGAGAGCAAACAATGCCACGTGCTCCACTCTCTGCCAGCTTTCAGTCACTTCCCACAAGTAAATTGGGCCTTCTGGTGCTGATTCCCGGGTGGGTGGGTTTGTGTACGGTCTAGGACCCTGTGGGTCTCTCCAACACACTCTCCTGTGAGGCTGGGAGTTTCTCCTGCTGCCTCAACCCCCACAGGTGTTTTCACTCAGAGGTTTTGAGGCTTTATCTCCCCGCTGGGACTCTGGGTCGCACGGCCTGTCTCGCTCCCCAGTTGTTCCTCCTGGTTTATCTGCAGGGAATGTGGGACTGGCCAGTCCTCCAACTGCCGCCCCAGCCGCCGCATCACCACGAGTCCTCTCTGCCCAGCTGCCCATCTCTGCCCCTCCCACCGGTCTGGGTGAGTGTTTCTCTTGAACTCCTTGGTTGTCGGACTTCCATACAGTTCAATTTGCTGTCAGTTCTGGTTGTCTTTTGTTCTTAAATTTGTTGTTGTCCTTCTTTTGGTTGTGAGAGGAGGCACAGTGTGTCTACCTATGCCTCCATTTGGCTGGAAGTCTGGAGAAATAAATTTTTTTAAATATATTTTATTGATTATGCTATTACAGTTGTCCCATTTCCCCCCCCTTCACTCCCCTCCACCCTGTATACCCTCTCCCACCCATATACCCCCTTTAGTTATGTCCATGTGTCATACTTATAATTTCTTTAGCTTCTACATTTCCCATACTATTCTTACCCTCCCCCTATCTATTTTCATCCTACATTCTATGCTACTTATTCTCTGTACCTTTTCCCCCTCTCTCCTCCTCCCACTCCCCTGTTGCTAACCCTCCATGTGATTTCCATTTCTGTGGTTCTCTTCCTGTTCTAGTTGTTTGCTTAGTTTCTTTTGTTTTTGCTTTAGGCGTGGTTGTTAATAATTATGAGTTTGCTGTCCTTTTACTATACATGTTTTTTCTTTATCGTCTTTTCTTAGATAAGTCCCTTTAACATTTCATATACTAAGGGCTTGGTGATGATGAACTCCTTTAACTTGACCTTATCTGAGAAGCACTGTATCTGCCCTTCCATTCTAAATGAGAGCTTTGCTGGATAGAGCAATCTGGGATGTAGGTCCTTGTCTTTCATGACTTGGAATACTTCTTTCCAGCCCCTTCTTGCCTGTAAGGTCTCTTTGGAGAAATCAGCTGACAGTCTGATGGGAACTCCTTTGTAGGTTACTGTCCCCTTATCTCCTGCTGCTTCTAGGATTCTCTCCTTCATTTTTACCTTGGCTAATGTAATTATGATGTGCCTTGGTGTGTTTCTTCTTGGGTCCAACTTCTTTGGGGCTCTCTGAGCTTCCTGGATTTCTTGGAAGTCTATTTCCTTTGCCAGATTGAGGAAGTTCTCCTTTATTATTTGTTCAAATATGTGCTCAATCTGTTGCCTTTCCCCTTCCCCTTCTGGTACCCCTATAATTCGGATGTTGGAATGTTTAGAGATGTCCTGGAGGTTCCTAAGCTTCTCCTCATTTTTTTGGATTCTTATTTCTTCATTCTTTCCTGCTTGATTGTTTTTTTCTTCCTTCTGGTCCACTCTATTGTTTTGAGTCCCAGTTTCCTTCCCTTCACTTTTTGTTCTCCGTACATCTTCCTTCATCTCTTTTATGGTAACCTGCATTTTTTCATCTAATTTGCGCCCAAAATCAATCAATTCCGTGAGCTTCCTGATCACCGGTGTTTTGAACTGCGCATCTGATAGATTGGCTATTTCTTAGTCACTCAAAAGGATGAGTCCTGGGGGACTGATCTGTTCTTCTATTGGACACATCTCTCTCTCTCTCTCTTTTTTATTTTTTTTTAATTTTTTTTTCCGAGTCTGGTTGCTCTGGTTACGGTGAGGGGTGGAGCCTTAGGTGTCCCCCTGGGCTGGGCACCCCAGTTGCTAGATTGTGACATTGTACGTGGGGGCGGGGGTGGGAGGGAACAATGGTGGTAGCTCTGTTCTCTTGGGACCTCAGTCCCTTCCCTGGGATCCTGGGCTGCACGCTCTGCCCTGGTCCACAATCGCCGCCTCACTGGGTCTGCCCGCCGCCGCTTGCGTACTCAGGGCCCACCCGCTGCATCCTGGATGGCTTACTCGCTCCCGGTTGCCTTATGCACCCAGTTCTCCCCGATCTCCTCGCACTGCGACCCGCGCCCACTCCTCCTCTCTGCCCCTCCTACTGGTCTGGATGAACGGGTCTACTTCAACTTCTTGGCTGTCCGACTTCCATTCAGATAAATCCTCTGTCAGTTCTGGGTGTTATTCTAGCTCTAAATTGTTGTTGTTCTAATCTTGGTTGTGTGTGGAGGTACGGTGCATCCACCTGTGCCTCCGTCTTTCCGGAAGTCCTCTCGAGAAATGAATTTTAATTGAATTTATTATTTAACTAATTAATTTCGGCTTGAAAATCACCAAGTGGCTATATTCATGCTTTCCATACACTCCACTTTTTCTCCTGTAAGATGAATCGGTTTGATAATTTTGTAACTTGAGCAGGTAGCACATGTCAATGCACGTCGACAGTCCAATAGTTGAAATGCCCAGCCCCATTATTACCCTCACGTGGGCAGGGAAATTCTCTGAAAGAAAGCACAATGATTTGAGTCATTTCAGCAATTAAAAGTTGATAAAAATAGAGCTCTAAACCATGAAGTGCTATTCTTTCCACTCCTTTAAATTTTAATAAAAATTTACCTGTGTAGTCAGACTTTCAAAACAAGTGTACAAACATCTCAAGATACTGTTGAACATTTTGTTTTGTCGTGTTTAGAGAGCCCAGTGGTTCACGGAGAACACACATGCAGCTCACGCTTGACCGTGGATGCGTCAGCAGGTGGTGGGTGACCTTGGACTGTGGAACGGTGAGTTACTGTACGGATGTGTCATGGCCTGTGTTTTAGTTCCTTAGTTAGGGTAGATGTGAGCTGTGTCCAAAATGTTGGCCATCATGCATAAAACCTCTATTCCCGGGCAAATTTTTCTGTGAAAATCACTTCTAATTTCAGTTGGTCGAACACCCAAGGGTGGGATTCCTGGGCCCCAGTGTAATTATGTGTTGCACTCGATAGGAAAGAGCCAAACTGTACCCCCACCTGGGGGGGAAGACATGTCACCCAGCAGCGTGTGTAAGTCCCAGACACCGCACACCTTGTCTGCACTGGGGACTGCGGGTGCCTCTGTGTTTAAGTCTCTCTGATCTGCATTTTTGCGACTCACCTCCGTGCTCTGAACATTTAGCATCCTTGCCGGGGTTTTATCAGAAGTCCTCTGCGCACTGTTCCCAAAGGTGTGAGCAGGTCAGCTTCCCCACTCCTTGCGGCTGAGCCTTGCTCGTCCCCTCAGGGGCCGTGTGGGGACCCTGCTTTACGCAGGCCACGTAACTGTGACGCATGGTCCAGGCCCCACGGTGTCCTTCATCATATCTCCCCAGCCCCCCAACCACATCTAGGAGGACACTTTGATTGGCATGACTTGCTCAGTGTAGGATTGTTCTGGAAGGTGTGCCTCCCCGGCAGTGCTGGCTAATGCCCCGGCCCTTTGTCCCTCACCCCGGAAGCCCACAACAATGTGAGTAACGAGAGCTGTCTTAGGGGTAAGTTTAAACATTGTCTAATTTATTTTAACCGTGTATGAGCTTTCTTTAACTGTTTCCATAGTCATGATTTTTCGGCCGACCCACAAGGGATCACAGCGCGGACCAAGGAGAGATTGCAGCAGCCCCTGCACGCTCCCCATTGAACACCGGCTCGTCCCCCGAACGCTGGCCGAGACCTGGAACCCTGCCCGGTGCTTCTAGAAGCTGGGGCTTCTGTCTACTGGACGAATCATCGGGGGAGGTGGGGGGAGTCCCACCATCTCTTGTCAAAGATTGCCACCTCCTGTGCCCGAGGGCCATGGGATTTCTATGACCCGACCTTAGGATGACCCCTTTTAACGGTGATTAAGGTATTAAGCAGGGTCGCTGTGTCTGGGGCCAGGGGAGACAGACAAGGGCAGGCTGACCTGTGCTGTCCACACTGTACGTCCCCAGCCGCCCCTGAGCAGGGTCCTGGCGGTGGTCATCCTCACGGTGCCGCAGCTGTGGCCTCTGCTGTGGGGAGTCTTCACACTCTCGCCGTTCCTGAGCGCGAGGCTCTCTATTGGCTCAGCCCGATGGGGACACCAGGACACCAGCTGTCTGTCGGCCTTGACACGGAGGACTGACCCTGTGTCCCGGGCTTAGCGTGCGTGTCACGTGCTTCACTGACACTTTCTTTTAAATACCTGGCACCCCGAAGCTCCCTGTTTGCCTGTATGTCATTCGACCGTTATCGATGAGTAGATTCAGTTTTAGTAAAAAAATACTATTATTGCAAGGGAGATGCCGGAAGCCCAAGCTCACACGTCCGTTATATGAACTGCTGTTCAGTACTCTCCATTTCCTCGATTCGGACCCAGTGTAAAACAGTCGTGTGTGTCTGCGAACGTGGTGATGCGGTTGTCACAAGGACACGGCGCCTGCTCAGTGCTTTCCCCTCGTCACTACTGGACACCCAATCGTGCAGCTAAGGACATGCCCGTTTTCCAGATGGGCAAGTCAAGGGTCAGCGAGGAGACGGAACTTGACTAAAGTCACACAGCTAACGAAGGGAAGAACCGCTGTTTAAATGCGAATGTGTCTTACTCCGAAATGCATGGTTTTCTTAAGTTGTTTCCTAAGTCCAGCCCCGCTTCTCCTTGTAGGACTCGTTGTGCAATAGGACATTCTCCCCAACCTCTCCCTTCTCTCCCTACCCCTGGGAGAGGAAGATTCTCACATATTTACCTTCTCATTCATTAGTGAGGCACCCCCCAAGAATGCAACCAAAAAATAAGGCAATAATAAAAATTAAAATTCTTTAATAAACAGCACAAAGTTGTAAATTTCACTGCATGTCCCCCAGGTCACCATTGTCACGACTGTCACTTCCTTGTTCTGGCTTTGTTTTGAGTGGCTGGTGTCCCCAGGGCCTGGCGCCCCCCATGATGCTGAGACTGGGGCTGCCAGACCCTTCACGCCCCCCGTGACCTCTGCCCCCTTTATCGCACATTCAGACATGGGGCTCCTCTCATCAAACTTTCGTAGGAAACGCAATTGGCTTCCACAGGCAAGATGTGGACCCCATCTTGCCTGGGTGAATAGTGCCCTTCACCTTTCACCAAATCCTGCGAATGTCGGTGACATGGACAGGAGAATCTCAGTAGGACCCACTGACGGGGTGCAGCCGTGTCCACGGAGCTTACGTGTCACTGTGGATGTCATTCCCTTTCCGCAGCCCTCGCCCCTCTGACCCCATCCGCAGCCTCAGTCCCGAGTGCGCAAGGCCAGGGAGGCGTGGCCACACTCAGCTCCTACGCACATCCTGGGCTTGACTCGAAGGCCCCACCCACCACCAGACCAAAACCGGCCTGGGATGCGCTCTGTAAACCGCTAGGCAGCGTAACTGGGTTATATACAGAGAAAGACCCTGCATCGTGACACTCAGTGACCTTCCTGAACTGTGTTCCTCCCCCAGGCGCTGGTATCGGACTCCATCTCAGGCGTCATTCGAAGTGGGCGGCTCATTCACTTCGTGCCCACGCCTGCTGCCCGATGTCCCCCCACCCCCGCGCAGGTCACATCCCCGGCCCCTCCCACAGACGCTGCAGCCTGTCCATCACCCGGAAACTCGCGCCACGGAGCCCTGTGGTCGCCGTGTTGGGACGCCAGTGTGGGGAAGGGGACAGTGTCTTGGGGAGAGGTGGCCATGACAACAACACGAGATTCTCCCAGGGTGAATTCAAAGCGCATTGTCTCCTCAAGCCCCTCAGCGGGCTTCGGGCATTTGAGATTCCTTTGATCGGCTCCAAGTTGATTGGCAATAAATGTGAAAGATACCGCTTGATGGTTCTAAGACAGTTCTATAGCTGGACTGAGTTTGTTTTTTAAAATGTATTACTAATCCAGCCCTGGCTGGCATAGCTCAGTGGATTGAGCTCCGGCTGTGAACCAAAGTGTCGCAGGTTCAATTCCCAGTCAGGGCACATGCCTGGGTTGCAGGCCACGGCCCCCAGCAACCACACATTGATGTTTCTCTCTCTCTCCCTCCTTCTCCCTCCCTTCCCTCTCTAAAAATAAATAAATAAATGAGAATGAATAAATGAAAATAAATTAATGAGAACGATGCCATATTTTAAAAAAAACGTATTACTAATCCAAAATATTCTCCTCAAGAGATTTCCAAGTTTTTTTTTCTTCTTTTACTCGCACGACGAGGCGATCGTCACGCACGGTGAGCGCTCTCTCTCTGAAGGGAACGCACGTTCATCACAGAGGGACCGAGCGCTGGGTTCGAGCAGGGCGTGTTCTGACAAAAGGTCTGGCTCACGTAGCATTCCCACTAACCGACGGTCCCAGCTCTTTAAGTCTTTATAGAGCCCAGAAACTGCTTTGCATGTTTTCATAAGAGGAACAGCCTGCGTTGCGGGTTTTCCTCTTCGCGGCGCCTTTCCTGTCTGCCCGCGACAACATACCCGATTCGGGACGGTGCTCCGACAAAGTCTCGTGGATGCTGACGTGGAGACGCCCCACCGGAGTCTTACGGTGTCTATGCAACAGTGTAAACCGAACTAAAGCAAGTAGAAACATTCATGGACAATCAGATATTTACTGTGAAAATAAATTCAAATACATTGAGAAATATCGGTACAATGTGATTTTGGAGTAAATGCTTTATTTGTGCTTTCCTCATTTCGTGTGTTTTAAGAACCAACAATATTGTGACAACCGCATTTATTTTGCCGAAATGCAGAGAAAAAGGGGCACAGCGGCGTCACCAAACAGAAGAGCAACAAAACGTCAGCAAGGGGCAGGTCAGTACCACAAATGCACCCGTTAAAGCATCAAAAGTCGCACCAGACCGTTTTCCTGATCTCACACGGAGACGTTCACTTCTGTTGCTGGGCCTACAGCAGTGTCACAGCTAACGGGGGGCTGTCACCGGGCGGAGCCCAGCCGTGCAGTTAAATGTGGTGAGCATGGCCTGGCAGG
Organism: Phyllostomus discolor; assembly: GCF_004126475.2. NCBI lineage: Eukaryota > Metazoa > Chordata > Mammalia > Chiroptera > Phyllostomidae > Phyllostomus > Phyllostomus discolor. Next base: position 1,584,863 of record NC_040908.2, on the reverse strand, counting down.
GTTGAGTCAGGACCGTCACCCCCCAATTCAGGGGACGGGGGGTGTGTGCCGGTAGCACCCACAGCCGTCCCCTCCTGGTGGCCTTCCTCCTCTCCTCCTCCTGAGTTACTGGAGTTTATATTTTGTCCCACCACTGCCACCTCAGCGGGAGTGTCTGCAGGGACGACTGACGTGCAGCCTCGGCCTTGGCAGCCCCGTGTGCGCCGGGTGGGCAGGGCGTCGGACTGAGCATCTAACTGGACGGGGACCCAGAATCTAACGGCTGCAGCCCATCCTCTCTCGATGCGGGACCCCCATGGATATTCGTGGGGAAGCTTCCCGAGCGCTCAGAAGTGGGCACGTTCACTACGACCGATGTCCGGAGGTACATCCAGGTGTCCCTGTGGGTTGGTTGGAGGTCCTCAGCGTACCTGCAGGACACCGGTGGAGGGCAGCACAATGGCCCATTCCCACACGCAGGCGCCCATCGGGGCGCTCGGAGACCGCACGGGGCACCCTCGGGTTGTCCGTCAAGGCCACGGACGCGCACATGCATCGAGTCAGGGGAGAACGCAGGGGACGGCAGGATGCGTCGCTGTAAATATGCATTACACGCCCCCGGAAGGCCGTGAGGATGAAAACGGGGCGAGAGTCTCGGGACACATCTGTTCTACCCCGATGTGCCCCATGGGCTCCCGTCTCACGGCTTCGGCCCGACGTCCGGCTTCAGTGGCCGTCCTGCATCGCCCGCCTGGGTGACGGCCCCCAAGGCGGGCACACAGTGTTCTGGGGGCCCAGGTGGTGTCTGACAGCGGGGGCAGGAACCTCGGGCAGCCCCCCCCCCCCCCCGCCATCCCCCTGTCCACCGTGGCCGGAAAGGGATTTGTGCGTTTGCCTTGGGTAAGTCCTCCCGTGACTCAGTAAGAGTGAACTTGACCTGCATGAGGTGGGGAGTTTTTCCAGGACTGTTTCATCCTCCCCCACCCCAGAATCAAGTTTTAGCAGCACGAGTGGTGCTCCAGGGAAGTTCCTGGTGCTGCCTCGTGTCTTCTCTGAGCTGCGGGAGATGATGACACTCAACCACAGTGGGCAGGAATCTCCCTCCGTAAAAGCCAACGGGAGCCGACCATAAACCTCCGGCAGCGTCCCGGCGCCGCTCGTTTGGCGACATCCTGATGAGGTCACCAGCAATATACAGAGATAAGGACTCCCAGGGCAGGAGCCCGTGCCCAGGCCGGCAGAGGTGGGCTGGGAGCCGCCCCCCCCCCCCTCAGGATGCGCCTCCTCCTTTCACACCTCCACGCAGGAGGTCCGGTGAGAAAAGTGCTTCTCCGTCAGCTGCCACTGAGCATTGTCCATCTCCTGGGCATCCGCTGGTGACAATATTTTTTTGCTGAATTTCAGAAGAGCGCCTGTAACCAAGACCATGACCCTGACCTGCTGGAGGAGGAGAGCCTGCGACCACGGGGCAAGGCCGTGCCCTGCGCCAGGAGACAAGGGCGCCTCTGTCGCCCTCGGGGGGGCGGGGACTGGCATCCTCCTGGGGCCTAGACGAGCCCCGGTGGAGGTGGGCTGGAGGTCCCATGAGCCTTTGGCTGTTGCCGCTTCTTTTCCTGGGTCCTTCTCGTCCTTGACTCCTGCAGGTCAGAGGGCGGGAAGGAGCCATGTTCCCAGGCGTCACGCGGAGTCCCTGCCAGCTGCCTGCGGTTCAGACAGTCCTCTGCCTTCCGGACGCCGTGGCCACAGCCTGGCGACTCGGGCCTCCCGCAGAGAAAGGGGTGTGCAAGCGGTGGCCACGCGTGTGTGAGGCTGCTCTGCGGTGTCCAGGGCCGTGGGGGCCAGACGGGGAGCCCCGGGCAGGCACCCCGAGAGCAGGCTGCCCGGGGGGCGCCATCCTTCTGCAGGGTGTCGCTTGTGCTGGGAGCGTCACGTGAGCGGCGGGGACACCCCTCTCTCCTTCCCTTACACGCCGTCACTCCAACCCAGTGGAAAGGAGAACGTTTTTAAACCTCACTGTGGGGGTGATGTTTCTAGACTTTGCTTGAAAAGTTGTTCTTCCCTTCATCTGCTTCAGACGCCTGTCTTCCATGTCCCCCTAAGCTTCCCGTGACCTCACCTGGTCCCCAGGCGCCCCATTCGTCCCCCTCCCCCGCCCCGCCACATGCTGTCCATGCCTGTCACTTGCTCTGTGACCTTCGGCAAGTGACTCCACTGCTGCACCTCAGTTTATTCAGCTGCAACTTGGGCGCAAAAACAGCGCTCACGCCAGCGGCTCGTCACGAGGAGGGAGGGAGTGGGAATTTGCAAACAGACTCAGACCAGTTCTTCCTGCGAGGCCAGGCCCCTCCATCCCTGCTTTCTCCACACTGTCAGAGGGAGCCGTGGTCAGGGCATGCAGGAAGAGGGTCTCTGCTGGGGTCTTAGACTTATCTGCCGCTCGCCCCAGTGCCAGGGACCACCCCACCCTACCCCAGCCAAGTGCAGCCCCGAGCTGTAGCTGCCCCAGCACTCAGGGCTGCAGAGTTTGGGGGGCACACGGGGCCTTTGACGCTGCGGGAGACCCCTTCTGGCCTCCCCACCCAGGCCCTGCGTCTGCCCGGGTGTGGCCGCAGGCTTCTGCTTGGTGCTGACCCCGGAGTGGGACGGGGCTCTGGGCTCGCTCTGTGGCGAGGCGATTTCCTGCTGGTTTCAGCCTCGGGGTCCCCGCAGCCACTCCGGGTTCGGGCCAGATTTTCCTCCAGAAACAGAAGTCACGTCCTCACAAGACTCAGGTGTCAACGTGGTGCCCTCGGGGGTGCGGGAAGAGGTGAACGATCCTTGGATAAAAACATCTCAGTCTCCCCCTGACCAGGGGAATGACCACTACCGAAATTTAGAGTTATTTTTAGCTTGGATCTGTCTTCCTTTCTCTAAATCAGTGCTCCTCAAATTCAGCTGTGTCCTGGGGTCACCTTGATGATTCCGATGGGCAGCCAAGTTTAAGAGCCACGGTGAGCCTCAGCCCACCAGGCCATAAGATAATAATTGTTTGAATTCTGCACTAAAAGGCAGCATCGGCCACTCGGAGGCCCCCTTGTTTGAGAGCAGTCTGCTGAGCAGAAGAAGCTGGGGCAGGGAGACCCCACAGGGCTGGGCCCCCGAGGGAAGTCAGAGGCCATGAATGGGCCCCAGGGCGGGAGAAGCCCCATCCCCAGGGTGCTTCACGGTCGTCTTTGCGTTTCCTCCCGTGCGTGAGAAGGGAACCAGAGCCCGTGGTGCATCATGGGAAAGCCCCCTAGCCACACTGGGCAGGAGCTCAGAGAGAGCGGAGTCGGGAAGCGTGTTTCGGAAACAGGGTCATGGAAGGTCCATGCCTGAGAGGCAGCCCCGGGCCTGGCCGGCCTGCCCCACCCCCCAACACACACACACACACACACACACACACCGTGTGAGGAGGGGGTCGCTGGTGCCGGACTCCGGGACTCACTGAGGACTGACTGAGGCTGACTTGCTCCACAGTGCTCTTGAGGGGAGAGACTCTCTGTGACCAGCCCATACTCTGTCCGTGTCCTTGAACTTGAGGAATGTGGGTGAGGGTGTGGCTCGTCAGTGGATGTTGAACAAAAGCCATTGGATTATTCGAGGCTGTGATTATGCAAGCCCAGGATTGATAAGATGTGGCCACGTTCAACTTCAAAAGGCCATCACATAATTGTGATCAAAGCGGGAGTCATGTAGAAGATCTACTTAAATTCCTGATTTTCTTAAAACTCCACTGGGGTTGGATCGAGAGAGAAGTCGGGACTGTTTGGCAGGGAGTCAACAGAGAGTTCAAGTTCTCTTTTTAAGCGGCACTGTCTGTGCAAACTTCCCCTAACAAGATCGTTTCCGCACATGAAATTTGGCACCTCATTACCCCTAATTACATCCTTGCAGAGGCACCCTTGCAAAGCGCACCGTGAACAATGCGGAGTCGAAAATACTCCTCCTTCTGTGCTTGCTAATTGTTGAGTCTCATTCTTGCATCTGACTTCAGCCTTTCTCTCTTTCTCTCCTCCCGAACAAAACATTTTTCTTTGTCACCTAAACTCCAGAGACGTTTTTGAGGGGAGGACGGAGAGAAACACGCCGTCTGGGTGAAAGTACAAGGAAGACTTTCTCCCCGCCCCCACAGCCCCATCTCCTCACAGTGCTCGCACTGCTCCGCCCGCCCCGCCTGGCTCCTTTCCGGTTCTGGCTGCAAGGCTCCCCACTCCCTAAGAGCAGAAACACGTTCTCAGGTTTCTTGAACCCTTAGAGCAGCTCACCTGGTGCCAGGGAAGAGAGTGCACCCCACAGATCTTCGCGGGGTAGAATGACAACGAACAGGTGTCACAGCTTGCAAGGCACCTGGGTTTCCTCGGTGCTTTCCAAACGCCAAGCGCTCATCCTACTTGGAGATCATTCTGTTCTCCTTCCCCCTCCTCCAGGTCACGTGCCACGTAAGCCAGTCACGGGAACCAGGCAGCCCCGAACACATTTGAAGGTAATCAGGTCATGCTTCAGAATACTTTTCTGTACCTTCGTCTTCAACGGCAGTTTCTTCACCTCTTGATTTAAATGTAATTATCCTGGCCACTCTCCTCCGAATATGCTCTCACATATAACTGTTAGATAGACGTTCATAAGTAGAAACCGAAGTTGGATACCATCCTTGAGGCTACTCATTCAGTTAAAACAAACAGAAGCCATCACCGCACTGGCACCCTTTCCTACTGGTGCCGACACTACTCTCCACACATATTTGGCTCCTTTTAAAATCACGTCCCTGTGGGAAATGTAAACACTTTTGTTTTTAATAGAAACCCTGGCTTTTCTTAGCTTGGCCACCATGCTTTTCATTTGTACACTAAGCACCTGATGGGGGATTCCCCATGATGCACACAGACAGGATGACCAATGGCTGGGGAGCCCTTTCCGCGGTACGGGTTCTACACATCTGACTTCACTGTTCAAAGGCCGGCATCCCCCTCATCGTGCAAACGAGGCCACTGAGGCCGGGGACTCGAGAGCAGGGGTTTGCTCTGCGTCCAGGCCCCTGGCAACTTCTCCCCCCTGGTGTCCATCTTTGATGAGACGTTCTCAGGGTTGGACATGTTCCCCTTTCACCCGCCATTCCACAGACCCTGCGGCACCAGGCCCGTGGCCAGGTGAGTGAGACCCACTGGGCAGGACTCGCTCACGGAGGCACGTGAGTACGTTTGGGGGCAAAGCCCCTCCCCCCTGCTCTGCAGGGAAGGCAGAGGGTCCTCTGGCGATGGGCTCCGCCCTCCCTGAATCCAGGGTGACTCCTACTTAGCGTTTCATTTCTGAGGGGAGGTCTGAGCGGAGACCCGCATCCTGCAAGGGGAGCTGCAGACCAGAGAGACCCCGAGTCTCCTCAAGAAGCCAAGTGTTGGGCAGCCACCGTCCCCGTTCAAAGGCAGGGGAGCCGGGGTTCACGCCACGCGGTGTCCCCTTCTCGGTGGCAAACCCCGCCTACAGCACATCTTGTCAGAAGTGTTGATGCACACACCTTTACGTTTTGGGGGGGGCATCTCCATGGGCGCCCCCGTTGCCCGGTCATTGGCAAAGGCTTCAACAACACCCTCTGGGCGGCGTGCCTGGGGCCGGGGTTGGCTCCCTCCTTCTCTCTGAAACTGAAGGGCGTTACCGTCCACAGGGCGCTGGGCAAGCGTGAAGGGTGTCGCCCTGACGGTCAGACCGCGGGAGGGTGACGGCCCGTTTGCCTCCGCCCTTCAGCGTGTGTTGTCAGGCTCTCGAGACGCATCAGGCTCCGTGTCCAAAGCCCCCAGAGCTCGTGACGTGACTCCTCCATGTCCCCACGCCCCCTGCTGCTCTGTGAGGTCGGTCCCACCTGACACCGTCACTCCCTGGACCCAGCCTCCCGGGGACTCCGGGGCGCACAGCATGCGTGTCCTCCTAACCCCGGACCCCAGCGCCCCTCCCTGACTGCCAGCACGGAGGGTGGCTCTCCAACGTCTCCGCGGAGCGTGGAGACCCGACGAGCCCGGTTCCCCTCACAGCTGCCCCCTCCCTCTCTGCGGTGGGGCGTGTGCGTGTGCATGCATGTGTGTGCGTGTGTGTGTGTTTGGAAATATCAGGGGGAGGAACCATGATGAGCCATAAGCCCAGATACCTAATGTCTGCAAAGGACTCAGGGAGGTCCCCAGGGCTGGCTGGCAGAGCCCTGACACCGGTTTCGACTGCTCCCGGGGCCACGCAGGAGGCCGTGCCCAGGGCAACGCCGTGAGGGATGGCCCGGCACCGTCTGTGAACTCACACGGCCCCTGCGGAGCAGGTGGAGAGGGCATCCGAGGCATCGCCGGGCACCTGGGGAGCTCCCAGCCCTCGTCGCTCGCCTGCCTGCGTGGTCTATCGCCAGCTCCCTAGTGCAGAGGGAGTGCAGCCCCACATCAGAGCCGGCGGGGCGGCCCGGCCGGCTGCGCTATTCCCGGCGGCGCGGAGCGTCTGCCCCCACCCTCGCCCGCCCGTCCCTGAGTCATCAGCTCCATCTCCGCGTTAAATTAACAATTTAACAGCTGCTTTCATCAGAGTCCTTTTGTGTCTATCAACATGATCCTGTCATTTTTGTTCTTAAATGCAATTTCCAAGATCATTTCTGTGTCTCTTTCGTCTCCGATGACTGATTTGCATGTTTGCTCAATCTGTACACAAATGTTCAGGCATTCGGACACCATCTCGGGAGCACGCAACACCCTCCACAGCTCCGGAGGATAATCTGATCCCTCTTACCATTCGCTTACTTAAATCCGATTTTCACTGAGGACAGGTGACGCAGGCATGCAGCACCACGTGGCTGAGCAGCCGGAGACCGCTTCCCAGGCGGGGAACACTCGAGAGCCCAAGACCCACCGAGGGGTCCACGTTCACAGGATTCTCGTCGGCGGGAACGCTGGACAGCCCGTCCGAGCTGCCGTGGCAGACACGACCGCCCGGCTCACCTCCAGTGCGGGACGGGGCAGGATGCTGTGAGGGGCTTCCATGGACGGGGGAAGGCATGTCCCATGGTTCCGGGGACGGGGGAAGTCCCACGTGCCCAGCCACTGGGTTCCAGGTGAGGCCCCTCCTACAGGCGTGGAGATGTCTGCTCCGCACCCTCAGATGCCTGCCCCCCGTGTGCGTGCCCCCGTGTGCGTGCCCCCCGGAGACACACAGAAACGGGAGCAAGCTCTCTGGTGTTTCTTTTCTTAAAGACACTGCCCCCCCATGACCTCATCCACCCCGTATGTCCCACAGGCTCCACCGTCAAACGCCACCGCCCTGTTCTGTCCTTAAGACAGACGCCAGCCTGCAATGAGAAAACTGTGCACAACTGTCGCTGCATTTCAGAAATAACTGTCTTGGAGGTTCCAGCAATTTTGAGAGAGAGGCTATTTGGTCCCCAAAGCCTGGGCTAACCCATCTGTCTAATTTGTCAACAGGTGAGGAGCCAAAGACGGCCAGTGCCCCAAACGCCAACCGTGGACTGGCTGCGTCGGAGTCTTCTCGTCCACCCACACGGACTGGTCAGTCTCAGCGCCGCCAGGCTGGGCCCGGGAACCTGTGTCCAGGCCATTCCCACACGTGGCCAGGTGCAGGGCAAACTGGACAAACCCTCGCCAGCACGGAGGCCACGAGAGCTGTGGTTCTCCGATGTTCTCCGCAGGAGAATCATCTGGGAGCTGCCAAGGAGCCAGGTGCCCGCCTGCTCTCCGGACCAACCAAATTCCAACCTGAGAACATGGTGTCGCTGTTTTTACCTCCCAGCAGGTGTTCCAGCCCTCAGGGAGCGTAAGAACCACGCTCCACTCGGAACGACACGTTCTGGGCGAAGGGGTGTCCTGGCCGCAGGTGGGGAGCGTGCGTAGGAATGGGGTCTCGCAGCTCCGCTCCCCGACACTCCCCCGGGGCGTGGGTGGGCAACGGCGGGTCCTGCTCACGCCCTTCAGACTGGCAGCAAACCCCCTTGGCTCCGGATGGAGGGCACTGCCCTCCGGAGGGAAAGAGCGCCGGGGCAGCAGGGGGCGCTGTGACGCGAGCCAGACGCAGGGTCCGGAGACAGGCCTCTGTGGCTGGTCACCCGGGTGGCTTTGGTGTCGGACACGTGATGACCCGGAGCCTCAGCCCCCTGCCCTGTCAGCTGGGTGGGACAGTACCGGCCCCCCTATGGGGGGCTCTTGCGTTCCACCGGGGAAGCCGGCGTGTCCGCCCGCCCAGAGCACTTCTCCCTGGGAGGGAGGGAGCCGTTGGGCACCCCCATGTAAACCTGGAGTCCGGTCCTCACTGGTGAGCACCTTCGCAAAGGCCTTTGTGAGGCCGGCGTGGCTGACCACGCTCTTGTGTCCGAGCCCGATGCGGGACCCCGAGCCCCTAACTGGCCCACGAGTTCGTTGGACAGCGCGGGCCCCGGCTTCACTGTCGCCGCCGGTCACGGGGAGAAGAGGGCCTTTGTTGCCTGGCTGTCGGGGGAAGTCCAGGCCCATCTGGAAGCCATTTGGAGTTCATGGGCAAATGAAGTAGGTCATAAAACACTAAGAACTCAAGAGGAAAAAAAAATAAACTACCAGGGTCGAGTTAGAAGTTAAGGTCCCAGCGCTTATCTTTCTTAACAATGCCGCTGCCGCTGGCTGTGGCAGCCACATGTGACAGGGTTGGGGGGCGCAATGGCCCCCCAGGGGGGAGCGGGGGTGCCGCCGCAGCCACACACCACCCTGCGAGTGCGCACACAGGGGCCAGCGGGCAGCCGGGCGCGCGCTGCTGTGGCTCGGCAGGTACCCGGACCCTCGGAGCAGCCGCGGGGCCAGAGGCCAGTCCCGAGGGGGGGACAGAGAGGCACCCGCCCTGGTGCCCACACACGGAGGCCTTCCATGCAGGTTGGCCGAGTGTGAACAGTGTGAATGAGCCGTGGAAAAATACCACTTAAAAAAAAAAAACAAGCAAGAAGGGAAGGTTTCTCGATGAACAGAGACACTGAGAGGCCGGAGTGGCGTCCTCTCCCAGGGGCTGGGGGTGAGCTGGCCACTGGTCACAGGAGCTTTCTCCTGGCAGTGAGCCCTAGGCCCCCCGAGATGACCACGGACACAGAGCGGACCCATCTGCAGAGACTAAGATGAAAGTTGCCTGTTGTAAACGAAGCAGGGGGTCGAACTTCGGGGACGTCGTGGGACCTCATGACCACCAAAGGGCGCGTCTGCCGGTCACTGGGCTTGCAAACTCGGACGGCCTCGGCCGGCGGTCCTCCCGCTGGCAGGGAGGTTTCCGACCTGTTTGCAGCTCCTCAGAGGACTCGAGTGGCAGGCGGAGGTCCAACGGGACTGCGGGGGGCCCCCGGTCTGGCAGCCTCACGGTGTCATGCACCGTGATCCTGTCCTGTCCCGTTGCCCTGGGCACGAGCCAGTGTGGCAGTGAGCAGGCGGCCCTGTCTCCCAGGAGCCTGAGTCACAGGCACACTCTGCTTGTGGCCATCTAAGGACATGCCCTCCCAGGACACACCCACCGGACCTGAGTTTGGGGGACGAATCCTAAGTAGTTGTTACCTCCTGGGCAGGAGAACACGGTGCACGTGCCTGGGGCGGGGCGGGGGGCTTCCCCCTCTAAAGAGGGGTGGGCCACAGGTCTCCACCACGGTCTTAAGCAAACGACAGGCTCCATCTGGGCTGTGGTTTCCGGATTCCGTCCCCTGGGTCCTCCCTCCTTCGCCAGGTTCAAGCAACTGCATCTACGGGCCAGCACTCCCTTGGGACTTTCAGCCCCGGGAGCAGCCAGGTGTGGAAATGAGCCTCCTTTCCATAAAGGTATCCTAGAGTTGGGGACAGGCCTGCACACCACGGGGACCCCGTCCGGCTGCCACGGTGCCCAAACTCGGTGCCAGGCCCGGCTTTCCTGCCTTCGGTCGGGGCCACCAGTGCTCTGATTTCTTCCTGGATTTCTGTATCTAGATTTTTTTTTTTTTTTTTGCTGTAAGTGGATTTACTTTCAAATGTTTACACCGCTCTATAGGAGGCTGGACACCATAGACACCGTGCACGCCCTGAGCCCCACCCCAGGGACTGGCGTGGATTGAAGCAGACACACGAGGGGCTGAATGGGGCCCACCTCACTGCCCCTGCGGTGAGGGTGGTCCCGCTGCTGCCTCGGGGTTGGCCTCGGCTGAGGGAGCCTCCTCCCCGGCCCTGTCCCCACCGCGACAGCCCACAGCCAACGGTCACACCCAGTCAGGCATGCATGAAGGCACAGGCATTTCCTTAGGGTGGGGGCCCTGGTCCAGAGCCCGCTGCGTGAGGGGCCGACCGACTGGGACGCAGCTGGGCCCTGTAGGGCCACTCCTCCTCGGCCCGGGTCTGCTCCCGCCCTGTCCTCTCCCAGGTGTGGGCCCCTAGTGATCCCCGTGTCCCAGACGCGGCATCGGCGTCCAGAGAAGCCAGCCTGTGACCGTGTCTGTGACCGGCCTGTGGCCAGGCCTGCTTGTCCTACTGGGACGCTGGGCACCAGACCCTGCTGAGCAGGGCCCGACGGGCGAGAGCGGCTTCTCCAGACCCCAGTCTCGGGCCCTGGGGTGCTGCCGGGGGAGGCCCAGGCGCCCTCCCCTGTCTGGGCCCAGGCAGCGGGCGTCCCTCCCTCCTCCCACAGCCCAGGCCGTGACTGCCGCTCTCCCTGCAGCCCGGGGCCGTGCCCGCACTTACCTCCTGTGACCCCATGCACCTGCCTTCTCCCAAAACTGCACCCAAGGGAAAGGTTTATCTTTGACACGCAGAGGAGACGCCACCTTTTCTGACGGCTAACCCACGAATTCGGGGGTAGAAAGTACTGGCGCTCGACCGGCGTCCTGGGTCTCACGCCTGCTCCCTGGACAACGTTTCTCTGTCTTGGTGTCATCATCTCTAAGACCCAGCGACCCCCGAGCCCCTCCTTCGTGGGCCGACGTGGCGACCGCGCCGCAGAAAGGAACAAGAAACGGAGAGAAGCTGCACGAGTGTTCTACGGGCCGGGACGCGGTGGGACAACGGTGCTCACGGTCCCGTGTCCGTCTCGCAGGGGTTGGTTAGGGGCTGTTTGCGCCCCGCCTCGCGTCCCGCTCTGGCTCCCCTCGGGGCCGGGGGGCAGTGGGGTGGGGGGCTGACATTTACAAGATGGCCGTGACAGGGCACAGCGCTGCCAGCAGGCGGGCGGGGCTCGGGGCCAGCCCGGTGCAAGCGGCTCATCTGGTGGCTGATCCCTTGACCTCGGGCTCATTAACTCCGTCCTCCGGTGAGTGGGACTGACCGGCTACAAGGCGCCCTTTGTCAGCTCGCGTCTCCTCGTATTTCTGGGGGTCAGAGACCCAGGTGCCCAACCTGCCCGTGTGATCTGAGGTGCGTCCCCTCGGCCGGACGGGGGCCGGGGCACACACGAGTCGCTGTGTCCGTGAAGGGACGAGCGGCAGAGCTGGGCGGAGAGGGTTGCTACGGTTCTGCGTGGTTGATGGAAGCAGGTGATGATGACAGCTGGAAGCAGGACGCTTCCCCACTCCGAAAGCAGCCGGTGAGTCGATCCCACACCTGACCCCGGAGCCGTGCGGCGCCATCACGCCCGTGCCAGGGCGGAGGAGACGGCTGCCCGAAGGAGCGAGCTCCCGCTGCCCCCCCATCAGGACAGAGCTGGACAGACTCCCCGGTTCAACCTGGCAGCACACGCTTCCCCCTGCTCCGGCCCAGCCCTTCCGCCGAGCGAGGAAACGCCGGCGGCTGCCCCGGGCGGGCGGGCTGTTCTCGTCTTTGTGCAGACATGAGATTCCTGCAACCAACCCTCGGGGAGCGCCCATGCTGCCTGCCGGTGCCCTGGGATGGGGCGTGGACTGCTCCTGGGTTTCCCGCCCCCGGCTGCATCCCGTGTCGCTTTTCCGGGGGACGAGGGTGTGCTGGGGGCGGCCGGTAACCCGACCGGCCCGCACATCTGGGCGCTCTCTCCACTCCCGAGGGCAAAGACCGGTTCAGGCGGACGTGGTCAGAAGAGCCAGGAGAGAAAGATCCGGCTTTTTCCTGGGGGGACTTGACTGAACACGCCAGAGCCCCCATTTAGCATGCGCCCCCCAACTCGGCAGCCCCGAGAGGGCCCCGGACCCCTAGCCCTCCCTGGCCTGGGTTCCCTCTGCAGGGCCCTGTCCGGGCCCAGGGCCGTGGGACCAGCAGGGCTCTGCCACGTACTTATTTTTTATTTCCAATCTGTGTGGACTGATATTGTTCGTAAAACACAATCACAATGAAATGCACTGAGAATTCAGATTTAAACCCAGTGACGCAGCCCAAGCGCCATCCTCCTTCCCGCAATCACTGTCCGATTTCAAAGACGATCCATCCGCAGGTCCGTTTCTGCCCTTCCTGCCGGAGACACCCTCGGGCAAGGGGGGCCTGTCCTGCTCGGAGCTGACCGCCGGTCCGGGGCACAGGCCGCCGTCCACAGGTCACGCTGACCCTACCTGGCAATGTACTGTCTCTGCAGGGCGGGAGGACAGGCGGGGAGGGGATAGGCACATGGACAGGTGTGGCCGGTGTGAGGGTGGCATTCTCTCGGCTCCGAATTTGGAAGCAGTGGTGAGCTCCAAACAGTGTCTCTCTGTGGCCTGATTATGTGCTGGGACAGCGCGCACCCGACGGTGGGAAACGAAACCCCGGGGCAGACCGCCCGTGAGAGGCACCCACAGCCGGGGCCCTTCCCGTGGGCCCTCGTGTTCCGTGACGTCTCCCAACACTGGGGCTTCCCCGGTCACACGTATTATTTCTCAGCTTACTGATTTAAAAGCATAAAATAAACAATTCCCTGCACTAATTATTATGAGTGCCTTTATAGCCGCATTTCAGTGAGCAAACACTGTCATCAGCGGTGGGACTAGAATGGCGCTGTCTGGACCGCGCTCCTCAGAGCGGAAATCTTAAAGCCGTGGACAGCTGCGTCGTGGCAAGGAATCTGCACCCGTGAAGTTAGGGCACGATGAACAGGGCGCTGCCATACCTACTGTTTAGAGATTCGCAGTCAAGATTCAGATGTCCACCCTGGCTGGCGTAGCTCAGTGGATTGAGCGAGGGCTGTGAACCAAAGCGTCGCAGGTTCAATTCCCAGTCAGGGCACATGCCTGGGTTGCAGGCCACGGCCCCCAGCAACCACACATGGATGTTTCTCTCTCTCTCTCTCTCTGTCTCCCTCCCTTCCCTCTCTAAAAATAAATAAATAAATAAATAAAATCTTAAAAAAAAGACTCAGATACCCTTTCTGTAAATAATGTCAGCCCGTCCTGTGCCTCGGACCTCAGGGACGGGACACGTCAGTCCCCACCCAGCCCAGCCTCCAGAGAAGCTCTGTGGGGAGACGCGGAACCCACTGGTGTGTCCAGCCCCCTCCTGCAGGGAGGTTCTGTGGAGCCAGGGAAGTTCTTGAAGTGCCTCTCCCATCCCTCGCCACCCTTCAGCGTCTATGGAATTGCTTACTAACCCTACTTCCAGCCTCCCACACCTGGACCCGCGTTAAGGAAGCTCACGACAGAGGGACTTGAATCAGGCTGAACGGCAATGACAGATGCTGACCCAGCCGAGCAGGGCGGCCGTCTCTGGACACGCACTGGAGTCGGACCCCTCTGCCAGTCTGCCAGTCGCCTGGGTAACGACTGAAGCTCTGGGTGGACAGAGCCCGTTGAGTGTGGAGGGGAAGGCTCCTGTTGCTAGGTGCAACCTGGTGCTAGGTGCGACCTGGCGCTAGGTGTGAGGGTTGGGGGCGGGCTGCTTGCAGGGGGTGGCGGCGCCCCACCCCCCCCCCGGGCGGGCAGAGAGCTGAGCACCTGCAGGGGCTCTGAAAGGCAGCCAGGCGGGAGGGACAGCGACTTCCAGCCCCCTGACAGTTCTGCTCGGGGCTGGCTTTTGTGTGTGTGTAAATCATTCCCGTAATTGCTGTAATTCTGTGCTGAGCTTGGCTGCTGGGGCCCTCGGCGCATGAATATTCATGCAGTCTATCCACACTCTGCTATTACTTGGATTTTCCTAGACAGCTTCCACGCCGCGAGTGCCAGCCTGTTTGTGCTGGGGAAGGGGACGGAAGCGCTGTCTCGTCGCCCCGGGGGCCGCCCTGGGCCCGCCCAGCCGGGCGACCGCAGGACAGCTCCTCTTGCCTAAGCCGCCCTGGGTCTCGGTGGGCTGTGCTCGCATACCCTGGGTGTTTCATTGGCTGTTCACCGGGATCTGTGTCAGGCGCGGGGCTGGGAGCAGGGGCTCTGGCACAGGAGACGGGTGGGCACCGATCGAGAACAGGGGCCGCAGCCTGGCCAGCAAGAGGGACTCGCAGGCAGGCCACCGCAGCGTGACCAGAGTGGCAGAGCGGGCATGCGCCGAGGGGGCTGTGGCTGTGAACGGTGGAGAGAAGGCAGCCAGAGTTGGACGGGGCAGTGGGGGGACCCAGAGGAGGACCCACACACCCCCCCACACTGAGCTTCGAAATCGCCCGGGACGGCCGTCCGCTCCCCCCGAGAACACGCACAATAAAAGGGAAAGAAAGGGCACCTGAAAGTGTCACCCTCTTTTACGGTCTGTACGTGTCGGCCTTTCCCTGTGTGCATTTAATTTTTATTTCATTTCGTCTTTGTTGGGGTTTTCCCATTAGCTTCTAGTCCCCGTGTCCCCCCGCCCCCAGCAGTCCCCCCAGCAGTCCCCCCACCGCAGTCCTTGTCGACGAGCCCTCTCCGCTGCCGGGTCTTAGGGAAGTGAGGCCAGGATGGAGGCCGAGGCTGCGGAGGCGGCAGGCGGCGTGGAGGTGCATGCGCCTTGCGGGCCCTGGACCTGCGGGAGGCCCGGAGCTGCGGGTGGGCATGGGCCTGGGGGTGGGGGGCAGCCGGGGCCAGGGCAGCGCTCCAATCCCGTGTCTGCGGGCTGAGATGTTGGGGCTCCACCCGCAGCTGGGGGAGGCCACTGAGGGGGAGGGGACGCACAGCCACTTAGAAAGTCATTCTCAGGACGGAGGAGAGATGAGGCAGCCGCAGGAGGCTTCTTCCTGAGGCTACGGCAGGTGCCTCAACGCCGAGGTCCCCCCCAGGCTGGACCTCGGGGCCGGAGACGCACAGACCTCGCTCGGGCTCCTGGGCCGGCAGCCGTACCTGCACCTTTGGGGTGCGGCTTCTCCTGCTCCTTCCCCAGCGGAGGAGACGCAGACACCTCGGCACCTCGCGATTCCCCACAGCACCCCACTTGGTTTATGGGGCCTGCATCCCAAGACCAAAATGCAAACCAGTTAAAACTGCTCATGCATCCAAGTCACGACTCAAATTATTCTGGAAAGGCCACCAGGCCCGCGGGACCCCACGATCCCTGGGAGACCCTCGTGCCACACCCTCAGCCCTGTGGGGGCCACCGCACTCAGTCGAGGTGCTTTTAGGCCCGTCCGGGAAACCACGGAGCAGCACCAGCTGGATGGGCTGCCGGGACAGTCGGCACAGAATTGTCTGGAGAGAGACCCATTCCCATGACAGTCGGCTGTCGTGAGAAAACGCGTCGCAAACTTGGGGTTGACTCTGGGGCCGCAGTGCTCACGGCGGGGGGGTGGGGGGGTTGCTTAGACCACTTCTGTTTTGCTTCACACGCTCCCAGCTGTGTGCGAAGGAGCAGGTCTAACACTCACAATAAAACGATGACAAGATCTTCGAGAGTTGTTTCTCCTTTTTATCCAGAAAAGAAGTGCTTTGACTTGAAAGCTATTTAGGAGGAAAAGGGTACGGGACGTGGGCCCTAACGGGACGGGGCAGCGGGGGCGGGGTGAGCCCTTGGCGTGCCTCCCACCGGGGGCCACTCGCCCCAGGAAACAGGACGAGAGGACAGGGGAGGCGACGGGAACCCGGGGTGAACGCCCAGGGTCTCCGCGCCTCTGGGTGGGAGACGCCTGTGGGAAGACACAGAGCGTGTCCTCCCCTGGACCCCGGGGGGAGGTCACACTGGAGGTTTAAGTGCAGGGGCCCTCTGGCCGCGGCTGTCGGGGAGTTCTGGGGGAGGGAGCGGTCACACCGAGAGCGCCCGGTGTTGAGACTCGGGAAAACCGAGGTTGAACGAGCGAATCCAGAGCAGCGAACGGGGCCACCCACAGGGGGCGGGCTGGGCCGAAGGGGCCCGAGTGAGACACAGAGGCGTCCCGGGAAGAAGGACTGACCAGCCACAGGAGCCCCGGATACTCAGGCGCCGCCCGACGCCGGCCCGGGGGTCCCGCTGGCCCACGGCCTGTTTCTGTGAATAAAGTTTTATTGCGACAGAGCCACCCGGGCAGTGCAGGCGTTGTCTGTGACGGCCGTCATTCGAGCTGCGAGGAAGAGGCTGTGGCGTGGGCTGCACGGCCTCCACGCCTGACGGGGTCGCTCTCCAGCCCTCCACGGGGTTCTTTATGTAAAGATAAACACGCCCCTTCATTTGTTGTTCTGTTCGGTGTTTGTTTGCCAACTAGCAGCTTCGCCGTGCAGAAAGGGCAGGCGGACCCCTGATGCGCCGGAGGCAGCTGCTTCCCCAGAGCACGGCACGCAGGAAACCCCGCACTCGCGCCACCCCTGCGGCGGCGGCCGCCCCAGTGAGGAGGGGTGTGCTCCGGTCACACGGCCCCCGGCCCGTACACTGAGGACACAGGAAATCCGGGTCGCCGTTCCCATCAGAGCCAACATTCACCGCCAAGGTGAATGCTGGCCAGTCTTCGGGGAAGCTCTCGGGGCAACCCAGACGCCCCGGACACACTCGGGTTCATGCGATGAGTCTTCAAGGCCCACGTCCCTCCCCGCCGTGATTGCGCCTCCCCACTGGGCACCGGGTGGCACGAACTCCACCCCAAGAGAGGAGAGTCCGTGGGGAAAACAGCAGTGCTTGTTAGCAAGGCAGTTGTGGGGGGCCCCGCCCCAGATCTGTGGAGCATTTTGGAGCAAGGCAGCAATTCTGGTGGGCGGGACCCCAAAACCTGGGGTTCCGACGGAGCTCTGTCACCCACAGTGAAGAAGCCCTGATCCGTAGAGTCGTTGCCACCCGTGAACTGCACAGCTCTGGAGACCCGTCTCAGATTGCTCCCTGCGCCGTTTCAGAGCCGGAGCGGGCCCGGCGGCGTGAGACGCGGCGTTGAAAGGCGTTGACACCAGTTGAAATCTGTGTCATGCGACTTGTTTCATGCCCTTAATTCCCGCTGAGACTTTAAGCAGGGGCAGCTGCGCTCCCACCCCAGGTGCTACGCCTCACGGACTGTCGACGACTCTCCTCTCCATCAGCGCCCAGAGCCCAGCTGCGCCGGCCCCTCGGTCCGCCGGGCGGCCACCCCCGAGAGTGCGGGGCGCCACACCGGGAGAGGGGAGGGGAGGGGAGGGGAGGGGAGGGAGCGGGCTGCCCTGGGTCCCGGGCCGGCAGACTCCGTGGCTCGGCTGCCTGCGCCGCAGGAGGGGTGGCTCCTCCTGGGTTAGCTGCCTGGAGGTCCTGAAAACTGATTCTTGGGAGAGAGAAGAGGCAACGCAGGAGTTTACTGACTTACACAGAGCCCTGTCAGACAGCCCCTGAGGTTGTGCACGCACACCCACACTCCACCGACCTAGCCGTGCCGGGCGGGGCCTCCCACAAGTCCGGCGTGTAAAGCACAGCTCACGCCCGTGGGCCCCGGAAAACGGTCTGCCACGCCTGTCCCACCTGACTCAAGGCTCTAAATCCCGCTGCTTTAGGACCTTGGACAGGCACGTGGCCGGCAGCGGCTGCCGCGGTTTAGGCGCTCACTGTGGGAGTCAGCGCGCGGGGGTCGGAAGCTAAGGCCGTCCTGCTTCCCGGGAGCTGGTGAGATGAACACGCACCTCGAGACCCCGTCACCTGTCCTACTGGGTCCGGGGGCACAGAGACGCACATTGGCAGTGTCCCCCGAGCTGAAAATCGGAGGTGAGGAGGCACAGCGTCTTGGTGTCGCTGCCTGTGCCTCGGCCCTGTCCCCCCCCCCGCCACCCCCGGGCCAGGGAAGGTGCACAGCACATGCTGCGGGGCTGAGCTGCCTTGAACTAGCCCCTTCCTCAGTGACCAAGCTTCCCCCGGGAAATCCCCCCATTTCAGGCACGTCTTGTCGTCCAGGGCTCTCGGTGTCGGCAGCGGGTTCCGCCGTCTCAGAACGCAGGCCCAGCTCCAGGTAAAAGAGAGGGATTCCGGCCGGTTCCCGCGACCATGGCAACATCCTTGTGTGTCCATTCTGGATGCGAGGAGCATGTGCATCCCCACGTGCCCCCCCCCCCCACCCGCCGCCCCCCCCACCCCCAGAATTTTCTTCTCTCTCCAGCTTCATCTTCAATGGTTACCAGCCCCGGGACCAGTCGTCCTAAACCTCCCCCAGTGCCTGGTCGGGGGAGGTGACAAACGGGTGGCAGGAGACTCTAATGTGACAAGGGTCGTCTTCTGTCACACAGTAGGTTTGCATGTTGACAGGGACCTTTAAAAACAAGAGGCCTTCAGCAAATACCCAGTGAAAGAAAAAATAACACCTATAGCCTTTTATCTTGAAGACCTTCCTTGTCCAGAGAAATAATATTATGACCCTTACTAAAAACAAGGTAGTCTCTCAACAGAGTCTAAGTTAAACTCTTCTGAATCAGATCGTGTTTTTCTATTATTTTGTTACTCGGGTGTAGAAATACATTTCCTCTGAAATAAATCTTGCTCCAGATATAGAGTACTTAAAAATGCGGCACCCAGGACACATTAAATAATTAATAGAAAAAAATAGTATACAGCGAAAAGGTAACGTGCAACAGATACAACAGAAAACATCCCAGTCTCCTGTTCGTCGCTTTGGCACTCCCGTCCGATGCCTCGAACGCATTGGATTGCAGCGCCGGGAGAGCCTCGCGGAAGCTCGGACGGCGTTAAATGCTGTGGTGGGCAGCCTCGCATGCTCAGGTGTGAAGGGGTTTCCCCAGGAAGTGCCGAGGTAGCCCCCAAGCCTCCTGACTCATGACGCAATCTTGGAGCTCCCAGGAGGGCAAGAAAACATTCACAGTTGGCGGAGTGGGACCTGAGCCGGGCGCGGCGAGCAGCGGAAATCCGTGCGTGGGACGCAGACTTCTGAGGCACCGGGGGGTGGGCTGTGTGGGCTGTCCCCATCACCATCGCTCTCATCCCGAGACGCAGGAGCCAGCGCTGCGCCTCTGCCCTGGGCTGATACCGCGGGGTCCCGCCTCACACGTTCAATCCCAGCGCGACGGGGTCCGGGCGCCCCACACCTGTCGTGCCGTTTTTTTACTACCACCGTGGAGCTGCGGGCTCGTGGAATCCCTGCAGACGTGATGCCGAATCCAGCGAGGAGTGAGGGACTCGTGTTCCTCTCTCATACATCAAGTAGCGATGGACTTCGGAGGAGTAATGCACCCAATCCTGGTCGAAGCACAGGGTCCTCATTAAATAAGGGTCCCACGGACGAGGGGACAGTGAGTGACCTGTCCCTTAAAGGGGAAGGCAGTTCGATTCCGAGAGCCCGGGAGCCTCGTGGAGAGCGAGCTTGTGTCCACCCAGGGGCGGATTCCAGCCCAAGGCGGCACCGACGCCCGTGTGCCCGGCCACTGGGTTTGCAGAACGAATCCCAATGTTCACCATGCCGCTGCCTCTGTTCAGCCCGTCGTGCACACACCGACCTTCCCGGTGAGCCCTGTGAGGCCTGCTGGCCGTGAGACCCTGGTCCCTGGGCAAATGAAAGGGCAGAGAGCCAGTGGCCAGGCCATCCCCGGGGCCCGGAGCCTCCTTCATGTCCAACCAGACACGCTCGCTGCTCGCCCCGCTCCGAGCTTGTGACTTCCCCACAGACTCTGCAGCTCGGACGCTGAGCAGCCCCCACAGGAGGCCCGGGGGGGGGGGGGGGGGAAGGGGGCTCCTGAGCCTGTGCAATGTCTGAGTCACCTGGTGCGACTCTGAAGTGGCCCTCCTGCCTCCAGCCCCCCGGGAGCCCAGGTCTGCGGGTCCCCAGTCCACCTGCTTGGTGGACTATCCAAGCAGCGGGGGTGGCCGCTGGCTGTTCCAGCCTGCGCGCCGTGCAGCGTGGTGGTGACCAAGACCTGAAGGACACGCGGGGGCTTCACCTGGCCCCAGGTGGGTGCTTTCCCACCGCAGAGCCTGGGCTCACCTGCCACAGAAACGCTGACCTGTGCCGCTATCTACGGAGGGAGCCAGGTAACGCCTTCTGGGGGCTGCACAGTCCCAGCCCATTAGCTGAGGCTGCCCCACCTCAGGGCCGGGGCCCCTGTGGATCCTGCATGATCGACCCTGCACGAGGGTCGCTGGGGGGACCCCTGCGCGGACAGCTGGGCTCCAGCGCACCGGGGCTTGGGGGCAGAGCCCTGGCATCTTCCGCTGCCACGGGCCCCAGCTGTCCCGATGGAAGGGCGCCCCACAGAGAACGTGAGAGAAGAGCTGTGCGCCCCTGGGTTCTGGCTGGGAGACACATTTCTGTCCCATGCGCGCTGCGCTCCATCTTCACTCCCATCTCCTTGTCTCCAGGAAATCATCCGTCTGAGACTTGTCGACGTGACGCAACGCAAAGAGGCAGCCAGGGTCGGGTGTGGGGAGACCAAGAAAAGGCCGACGGCTGGGAAGACCCTGGGGTTGCACTTGGCTCCCTGGGCAAGCCCCCAGACCAGGGAGAAGCTCTTTCTCTGGAATGACCAGGCGACATGGCTGCGTGCCTCCGGGCTGGTGAGGCCGTGCCTCCTACTGTGCTTGTCCGACATGGTGGCTCCCCTCCCCTCCCCTCCCCTCCCCTCCTCTCCTCTCCCCTCCTCTCCCGTGGAGGGGACAGCCACCCCTCGGGGCAGCCACGCTCCCTGGTTTCTCCTGGCAAGACACGCGGCAGCAGCCCCGCCCCGGGGCCGCACGTCCAGCTGACGGAGGGGGGTCCACGGCGAGGGCTCACACAACCTGGCTGCCGCCCCCTGGGCCTCCCGCCTCCCGGGACCCAGGCCCGTGGGGGCCACGCGCTGAGGCAGGCGTGGGCCACAGCTGCCACGTGCCTGCTCCTCCGTCACCTCACAGTTAAAATGGATGTGGAGGAGCACCCTGAAACCCTCGGAGTCACACTCCTCGCTCTCCCTGCTTTGAAGACGCCCGGGCAGGAAGGCACCCGGGCCCCCACGCAGCCGAGCCGGCAGGAGGGGCCGCCACCCTGGGCGCTGCTGCCGGCGGCTCCCAGCTGCACAGTTAATTACGGTCCTCTGCCCGTCTCTCTGCAACCTCAGCTCTAGGGAGAGAAGATAAGGAATTCTGTAGAGTAATTAGAGACTGCTGAGCGCTTCTGGTAATGACGAGGGGAGCCATTCTGGCTGATTTACGGCAGGAAGAGGCCGGAGAGGAGCTGTGCAGGTCGGGAGAAATAATGGAAATCAGCCCCGCCACCACCCCGGCGGAACTGCCAGTCAGCCTCCCAGAGAAAAGAAATGCTAATGAAGCGTTAGCAGGCTGCGGGACGGTGTGGAACGGCCTTTGTTCCCAGGTGCCTTTCCAGCCCCGGGGCGAGGGGTCAGGCGTGCTGTGGGGGCGCAGGAGGCAGGGCAGGCCACAGGGAAAGGAGCCCCTCAGGGAGGTGGACCGGCCAGGGCGCCCCCCCCCCCAGCGGGGCCTCCGCCTCGCCCCTGGAGGGTCCTGGGGCAGAGCCTGCTCTCTCCTTCTCGGCTCCTTGTTCCCCAGGCGGCCAGGCACCGAGCGTCAGACTGGCTGTGTGCTGTCTGCATGTGGTTTCAGGTCTGAGGACCCGACCATTTCAGAATGTCCGGGAAACGGTGTCTCTCGGGGGATTTCAGACACGACAGAGCTCCTGCCCGACTTTTGGTTCCTGGGATCAGTCACCCAGAGCTGGTTGCAGAGTAGATGGCGCGGCTTGGAAGCAGTGTGTGTGTGTGCATGCATGTGTGACCTGTGTGTGGTTTGCATGCATGTGTGGTTGTGTGTGCATGTATGAGCTGTGGGTGGTTTGTGCACATGTGTGGTTGTATGTGTGAGAGCTGTGTGGTTGCATGTGCATATGTATGTGCTGAGTGAACTGCATGTGTGCACTGTGCGATCTGTGCAGGTGTGTGTTTGTGCATGTGTGAGCACGTGCGAGCTGTGGGGGGGTGCATGTGTTACTTGTGTGGGTGCGTGTTCATATATATGCGAGCTGTGTATTTATGCATGTGTGTGTGCTGAGTTATATGCATGTGTGCACTGCAATCTGTGCAGGGGTGTGTTTGTGCATGTGCCAGCTGTGTGTATGTGTGAGCTGTATGTTTGTGTGTAAGCAAGGTGTGTGCATGTGCGTGTGTGTGAACTGTGTGTGCACTTGGTATGTGGGTGAGCGCACATGTGCATGCATGTATGAGCTGTGTGTGAGTGCTGTGCACGTGTACACACCTGTGCATGCACGCTGTGAGTTGCAGGTGTGTCTGTGTGAGCTGCATATGCTTGTGGTCATCTTGCACGTGCCTGTCTGAAATCACCAAAAACCACAAGGTGCCCGGGTCCCCAGCACCAAGCCCCAGACGGGGTGGTTTGGGGAGACTCTCCCGTGCCCAGCAGCCCCAGATTCTAACTGTTCACATAGACACAGAAGAGGTGCTGGGAAGCCCCAAGGCATGGTCAAGGGGTGCCCACTGGGGCCACTAGCAGAGGACTGGCTCAGAGCCGCGCACCGTGACCCCATGCACCCCTTTTCGCACAAACTCATCGCAAGTCTGGGTTCTCGGAAGGACAAACGCCCACTCTGAGCGGATGGCGCAGGGCCGGAAGGAGGCGGGCGAGAGGGAGCCAAGGCCGAGAGGCGAGGCCTCTGAAGGGCGTGTCCCGGGGCCCGGGGCTAGTCCTGACACTGGTGGGAACCCGCGTGGCTCTGGGCGAGACCCGTGGCCCTCTGACCTCGTTTCCCACAACTGAGAAATGGGAAGGGCCAAGTCGCCAGGGTCCCCCTAGGGCCTGTGCCCTGGAGAGAAGGCAGTCAGAACGGGGCATGGGGGAGTGGCCGAGGTCCTTTCTGGCCTGGGTGCGGCTTCTGGCTTTCGTAAGATGCTCGCTCGTCCTCCACCGTCTAAACCTTAAAAACTGCAGCTGGCCCAGCAGGGCTCCTCTTGACTTCAGGCAAACTGACCCAGGAAAACCAAGCAAAGCAGCGTCACGGCTATTTCCTGCGTCACTGGTCCGCCGTGCGGGAGGGGCTGGCATGGCTCCGGCTGGCCCCGGATCTCTGGTCCAGTGTCCACTGCCACGACGACACGAACAGGCAGGGATGTGGAAATGCCCTTTTGAGTTCTCCATGAGACACCTGGTTTCTTGTTTCCGGCTGGCCCCCAAGCTGGGAGCAGTGCCTTTGGGAAGCCCCTTAACTACTAAAAAGATTTACACTGGCTAGCCAGCACAGGCTTCTCACTAAATTAGAAGCTGATTGTTGCCCTGGCTGGTGTAGCTCAGTGGATTGAGCTCCGGCTGCGAACCAAAGTGTCGCAGGTTCGATTCCCAGTCAGGGTACATGCCTGGGTTGCGGGCCATGACCCCCAGCAACAGCACATTGATGTCTCTCTCTCTCTCTCTCTCTCTCTCTCTCTCTCATCTCCCTCCCCCTCTCTCTCTAAAAATAAATAAATAAAATCTTTAAAAAAGAGAGAAAAAGCTGATTGTAGAGAAAATGCAGCCGATGCTCAGGAAAGCCCCTTGTGAGAGCACGTGGGTAGAACTGCCGCGCCCACTGAGGGCGCAGGCGACACCAGGCCTCGAACACAGAGTGTGGCGAACTGGCCGGCACCTGCCACCAGACCCAGGCCCCTGGGGTCCCCGCTGCGCTCCCAGCACCGAGGAAAACACGAGGGACCTTTGACGTGAATTGTATGAACATGATGGCCACATGTATTGTCTCTTGGAAAGACAAAACACAACCCAGAGATGACTTAACGATGGTATTTGTTCGGTGTTAGAAACCCACATGAAAACATGGTGTCCGTGGAGAGAAGAGGGCAAGGACGTCATGGAACACAGGCTGTGTGCTGTTTTGATCTAAATACAGACCGGAGAGAGAGGCGTGTGGGCCCGGCACCGCACCGCCACGCGTGAACCCCACAGGGGCCAGAAGTCGCGCCCTGTGCCCTCCCACCCTGCTGCCCCTCCCTCTGCGGCCCTCCCAAGGACCACGGGCGGTCCACACCGTGCCTTCCGTGGACGACCATCCCCTCCAGCACACTGCCGAGGGACCCCCAAAAACGCCCAGCCCAGGGCCGTGGTTTTTCTGCAGGTGTAACCGGCCAGAGCGTGGCAGCGGGACGGTGGAAACTGTGCCCCAGAAGAGGGGCAGCGCTGGTGCACCCACGGCGCCCGGGAGACACAGGAGCCACTGTGTCGGGGCGGGGAGAGCGCGCGGCAAGCGCACTGAGCAGAAAACGCAGGGGGAGCGTAATTGGGGGTTTATCTGCGACAAATTGTGTAATGATAGCGTGTTCCTGCGTCTCCGCCACGGCTCAACGGCAGGATCAGCTGGGCGGCGCCGGGTGCTCGTTCTGCCGGTGACTCTCTGATCCCCCAGCCGCACTCAGTCATCACCACGCCGGGCGTGACCCGGGGTCACAGGCGCCGCGCTGCTTCATGGACTGCCTTGGCCATGTTCACTGTGGAGAGCCTGTCGGAGAGAATGGGCCTCCTCCTCTGTGCACCCACGGGTGCCTCCAAGACAGGACTCAGGAAGGAAGCACGCACCCATGCGCCCGTCACTGCCTGCGAGGTCAGCAGGCGGCGGCAGGCCATGCCTTCCGTGCAGAGAGGTGGGGGACGCTGAGGCAGACGATGGCGGGGAGACCACGGTGCGGGTCACCAAAGGCCTCACCTGCAGGGGAGTTTTAGCTGCGGCTGCTGAGGTCAGGGCTGCCAGGATGTCTCGTCCCTGGCCTTACTGTGGTCTCTACGAGACCGTGACGTGTCCTCCCCGTGGAACACAACTAACTAGGTGTACTAGTTATACTAGTTGTTTTCTAGCATGACTAGCTCTTGAATCGCACATGCTTTCCAATGGACTATGGGACTCACAGCGAATGACCAATACTTCTAACGCTTCCCTCTCGTCCCCCTGGGAAAACGGAGTTAGAGGAAACGCAGACCCGCTCCTGGGAGGAGCCTCGAGCAAACTGGGGAGCAGGCTGCACCGAAGGCGAGTGCCAGCATCGGGGCCAGGCCCTTGGCCGACCCCGGGGGCAGGAGATGGAGAGGCGGGGTAAGCCTGGGAGTCTCCTGTTGGGTTAGGGACCCCAGGAGTACGGGGAAGCCACCTCTGATCAGGAGCACCTGCCCGTGCTCAGGTGGGAGGGGGGATGGATGAGGGGCCCCGGCGGGCCACTGTCAGGTGCACCAGACAAGCTCTGCTTGGCTCTTGGGGGGCAGCTGCCGCATGGGGGCCGGGGTCCCCTGAGGGGGTCGTGGGTGGGTGGTGCCCAGTCCACGTGGGGGCAGGACACTGCATCCAGAACATCACAGCCTGAGGCCCCTGCTTCCTGGGCATCTGGTCAACCTGACAGTCCCCGACCCTCTCTGGGGCTCCTGCCACACATGCTGTTTGTGCTATCAAATACGCGGATGCTATTGGAAACTTCTGCATTCCTCCTTCACGTTGTCTTGTCTGACGCAGGTCTTTTTTTTTTCTAGTTGTCTCAGGGTAGAATGCCTCTCGGTCCTCAGAGCTCTCGGCCCACGTTCACTGCTCTCCTCTCGGGGGAGTGGGCTGCCTTTGGGAGCAGCCGCTTCCGCGGGTTTCTGGGTGAGTTTCGGCCTGTGTTCTCGGGTCTCCGAGTCTCTGCATGCGCCGTACCCCACGTGCTTCGGGAAATGCCTCCTTCATTATCTTTACAGGGTCAGCTCTCCTTCAGGCAAATCTCCGGTGAAAACCCACGTGCGTTCTTGGTGCATTCCTGGGGCAGTTTGCCGTCCCCGGGGCATGGGGCTGCTCCTACTTTTCTGTTTTTGTTTTCTGACTACAGCGGGGCTTTTTCAGTCTGGAGACGTTCCCACTGGTCTTTGAGTGTGTTGGTCGTTTCATCTTAAGTTAGCATGCATTTGGTTTCTTTCTTCTTCAAACGTTTTAACGTAAATATTTAATTCAGCCGCTTCAGTCAGTTTCTTTGAAATTCCTTGGACTCGACTTCCAGCCGCCTGGACCGTTGGTTGTGTCTGTATAGAAGTTCCCATGATCCTCGTTATTTTCCACAGCAACAGCCCAAACGCTCAGCCGTTGTGAGGACCCGGCGAAGGCTCGGTCAGACTTTCCTTGGAAGTCCAGAGCCCTGTGCTCGGCGCCTGCCTTCCCTCCGCTGCCCGGCTTCGGCTGCTGGCGAGAGCCAACCCAGGCTTCCCAGAACCCCGGACTGTCTCTCCGAAGCATCCATTAGTGCCCTCCGAAAGGATCGGAATGATAAAGTATAGAAATGTCAGCTACTTGTATTCGGTCACCAGATTACAGAATCAGCAGGGGGCGTGGCCCTCGCCTTGGGAAGCTCACAGCTAAGGAAGGCGAGCCAGGAAGCGACGCTGCAAACACGCCTAAACCCGTGCTAGTCATTGGTCCGCACTCCCGTTGTCCCTCTCTGCCGACACCTGTCCGTCTGTCTGTCTGTCTGTCCGCCGTGTGCTCGTTGGCTGTGCTGGACACATGGAACGTGGACTCTCTCGGGCCAACTCAAACGCAGCGGCGTTTCGAGCGGAAGTGCCCTGTCTGTCGTTGGGTCCACGTGTCCGGGTGAGTCAGGGGCTCTGGGGGTCGGAGGGCGTGCAGGGCGGGCTGGCCTCACCCCCGGCCTTCTCTCCGGGAGCGGGGCCGCCCCCAAGGCAGTTGCAGACGGCTCTCGGCTCTCGGGGCCCTCGCCCCTGACTGTGCCCGCCCCGCACTGAATGGGCAGGCCCCCTGTGGGACCGCGGGGACACCGTGGCCGGGACGGGGCGCGGCCGCCCGGGGAGACCACAGAGAAAACCGCAGCTTCCGCCCTGCTCCCTAGACTGCTCCCTGGGGAAGGCAGGCGCGGTGCGCTCAGGGCGCTCAGGGAGCCCGGAGGGAAGCCCGCAGGGTGCGGGGCGGGGGCTCTCTGCCGGCTGTCAGCACCGGCTTGCCGTCACGTGGCTGCACCCTTTTGCCAGTGACCCCGCCAGCCTCTGCCAAGCCTCCCAACCTGCCGCCGCGGCCACACCCTGAATTCAGTGTCTCGAGAAACTCAATTAGAACCCCGAGAAAGGTGACGCCCCAGTCCCCGAGCCACAGGGCCTGGGCGAGCACCAGGGGGAGGCACTAATCCTTTACAGAGGGACAGGTCCCTGAGGTCCCCGGAGGCTCACCTCCCTCCCCACGTCCTCCGCAGTCCCCTGTGCGTCCTGGCTGACCCCACGCCTGCTCGCTGACGACTCGGAACAAAGAAGACTGGCCGGCTCGGCTGCTTTCCGACAGCCACGCCAACGGAGCCCTTCGTATGGTCCACCCCGCCCCCGCCCCACGGTCTGTGATCCGACCGACGGACGGATTATCTCTGGGTCACACACCCACCGGGGGGCGCTCCACAGTCCCTCCTGGGTCCAGGACTGTCACTGCCGCTCCTGTGAGGAGGCGGCTCTGAGACCCGTGGCCTGTGCTGGGGACTGTGCTGCTGGCGTGCGCAGTCAGTGGTGCCTGCCCCGTGTCCCCCTAATGGAACCCAGTGCAACAAATCCAAAGCACGCGCTACATCAGCGGTCCCCAACCATTGTAGCACCAGGGCTATGTTTCCGTGGGAGACAAGTTTTCCACGGACGGGGTTAGGGCAAACGGTGGTTTCGGGGACGACTCAAGTGCGTTCCATTCAAGCTCACCTCCTGCTGCACAGCCCGGTCCCGGTCCGCACCCCCAAGGTTGGGGACCCCAGATCTAAACAACTTCAACCCAAATGACATTCTTGTAATCATTTGCGAATTTGACTAGTGACACTCATTTGAAACCGTTATATTTCTTCTCTCCCAACAAAGTGGGAGAGAATTCGCAGCTTGTATAAGTGCTCTCCCACCCGGAGAGCAGTTACAGATGACAGTTGTCCCTGCGTCTGGGCGGACATGGCCGGGGCAGGGGGGGAAGTGCAGCAGGCAGGCTGCAGCTGCGGCCACCTCCCGGCTAGGACGCCCCAGCCCCACCCACCCATGCACGGGGCTCCTCCTTTAATAGTTGTGTTTGGCACTTAAACGGACTGTGCTCCCATGAAACGAATGTGTTGTGAGTAGTTCTGCACCCCAGTTTAATATTCCTGAATCAGCAATCAGCACCGTGGCCGTTAAAAGGGCCACCACAGGGGACGGTCCCCAGGGCGGGTCAGCCTTGCCTCCGGAGATCAGGGGCCCCTCCTCACTGCCGAGTGACGTGTGTGTGTGTGTGTAAATGTGAACCAGGTGAACAAAGGATGCAAACCTCTGAGATATCAAAATTCACAAAGGAGAAAAATCAGCAAAGAAGGAAAAGAAAACCCACACCGTTAAACCGAAGGAAGGTCATGGGCACGATAGAGACAATGAGAGAGGCTGGCGTCGATTCAAACCAGGAAGAAGGACACGGACACTCCTAGCGCAGGGGCGGGCGGTGCAGGGGGAGAGGCTCGGGGCTCGGGGGCGGGGCGGGGGGGTGCACCTCCCCTCCGTCTGTGAGTGACAAACCTGCCGCGGTGTTCGGAGGAACTTCCGGGGCCATCAGAAAGATCTTTCCTTCTGAGCGTGAAGGGAGGCGCTGGGACTCGCATTTCAGAAATCCCGGCTGCAGCGGAATGGGGTCCCGTAGCCCACTGCCCGGCGTGAGGGGTGCGCGTTACCTCCTGTGGACCCTAAACAGGTAGGCAACCCGCTACTTCTCCGGCAAGACGGGTTTACTTGGGAACGACAAGGAACCGCGGTGTGAGACGCGTGTGCAGGTCCGGAGAAGGAAGGGGAGGCCGCTGTTTTCCAGAGGTAAGGGGGTGCAGAGGGGCCGCCGTGAACGGGGCGTCCTTTGGGCGACGCCGGGAGGCTGGAGTGCCGTGGCCGCTCACGGGCTGAGGGGCTGCAGGGGCGGAGAAGACCCCCCTTCCTGCTGCGGGGCTGCAGGGCGCAGCTGAGTGGGGAAACACCCTCCTGTTGCAGAAGGGAAGCCCCCGGGGGGGGGGGGGGGGGGGGTGCACCCCCGCAGGCCCTGCCCGTCTTGTTCAAACGAGGGCTCTGTTTTGTGTGTGTTTTCTTCATTTTTTTAAATTCTATTTTAATCATTGTTCAAGTACAGTTTTCTGTTCTTTACTCCCATTCCAGCCCCTGCCCACCCATCCCTCCCCACCTCCCTCCCATTCCCACCCCCCTTGTTTTTGCCCATGTGTCCTTTATGTTTGTTCCTGCAAACCCTTCCCATTCTCCCCTGAAATTCCCTCCCCCTCCCCTCCGGTCACGGTCAGCCTGTCCTCTGTTTCAGTGTCTTCGACTATAGTTTGCTTGTTTCTTTGTTTTGGTCTTTAGACGGCCCTGTTTATCAGTCACACTGCCCTGGGCAGGCAGCAGAAGAGCAGGCGCCTGCAGAGACCCTGCTGTGACCACTGCAGGGACAGGGGCCGGGAGGGGAAGGCTGGGGGTGGGGGGGCGTGCAGCGGGCCTCCACTTCTCCGCAGAGCGAGGGAGACGCTCAGAGTGCTGGTGACAGACGGCGTGAGCACTGACGTGTAGGGGCTCCGGCACCCCAAGTTCTGGCAGGAGACAGGAACGTGCTCCACTCACCGGGAGGAGCCCAGGGTCCCAGCCCAGGGTCCCAGATGTAAGCGTCCCTGTGCTCAGCACCTACAAGGAGGGCAGGGGGCGAGGGTGTGACGAGCCCGCAGCAGGGGAGGAAGAGGAGACCGCTCTCATCCCAGACGGCTGCGGACAGAAACTCGGCAAACCCAGAGGGTGCGTTTAGTGGAGGGAGAGGAGGGCGGAAAGGCGTCGGCCGAGCGGGAGCCGGCCGGACGTGGTTGGGCGTCTTACAGCAGGTGTGTAGGCTCGCGGGAACCAGCTGAGGTTTCTGCCACCCTCGATCCTGGCAACAATAGAGGGCTTTGGGTGCCTGGTGTCACCCAGGGAACCACAGGCCGTGGCCAGAGGGAGCAAAGCCCGCAACCTTTGCCTCGGGAGAGTTCCGGAGAGTTCCACAGCCGAGCTTTCCCCAGGAGTGAGAGCATGCAGCCTGCATTTCACCCTGAGCACCGAGGGCCCCAGGCTGCTCAGAGGCTGCGCCGGACAGCCCAGGCCGAGGGGGCGCTCGGGGACTCTGCCCAGCGTGGCCGGGGAACTCGCCCTGGCACCGTCACTCAGCAGGGCGCCGTGAGAGCGATGGTGGTTCCCCAACGCTGTCTGTCCGACTGTGCGTGATGCGCACGAATGCACGGAGACACGTGACTGGGGCGGCTGTGCCCCCACGGAGGTGACTTCAGGCTAGACTGGAGAGAAACGACTTCGGGTTAAACCTTTAAGGTCCCTAAAAGTAGGTGACCTTTTCTAAGCCTGCGTTTATCCTGAAACGGAAACCAGCAGCACCCAGACAGGCGAGGGGCCTGCTGAGACGCCACTCGGAGACCGTAATGCCAGGTGCCGAGCCGCTGGGCTGTCCCCAGGTGCCAGCGGCTGCAGCCACGGGGACGAGACACGTGGGCTTGGGCTACACGTCTCCTTCTCGGGGGGCCCAGGGGAAGGAACAAAATCGGGTGAAGAATTGGGGGGGCGGTGGGGAAGAGGCGAGGAAACCCTCACACTTTCCTTAGCCCCGAGTGGTTTTAGGTCGCTTGTCTACCCTCCAGCTTCCGGAACCCGATTCGGGCCAGGAGAGTGGGGTCTTCGTAAGCCTTACGATTTGGTGGCTCCGAAACCCACGTGGCGTGTAAATGGGGGAAACAGAGAGAGACCACCTGCCCCACAGCTGGAGGAGGTTCTTGAGGGCGCTGAGCCAGTGGGGCCAACTCCTCACACATCTAACCTTGCACGTGCCCCTGCCCCCCCCCCCTGACTTTTCACGGTAGCCGAGCACCGGGCTCCCCTCCGAAACCAGCGCCAGGGGGCTGGCTCCCAGTCCAGGCTCCCAGAGCCCACCCTGGCTGAACTGAACGCTGCATCCCCACTCCGGGCACAGTGAGCTTCAGCCAGGACTCTAGCACAGCGATCTGGAGCAGCAGATACCGGCACGAAGGCCGTATCTCCACGGTGAACATGAACATCTGTAATTAGGGGGCTGCAAAATTAGACGGGGCGGCGCTGGAAGAAGCGAGGAGTTCAAAACCGAAGTGGGGCCCTCGTAAATAACCCATTACGCCCAAAGAGGCGCTGATTGCCTATTCATCGCCGAGGTGCCCGCGGACCCTTGTTCATTAGGGAGTGAATAGCTGCTAATTTGCAGCATCACCGAAGCAAAGTTCAGATGCCAGGATGAGAAAAATCCTCCCGAATCAGAAACCGACCAGCTGTCCCCCATAAACGCCACCGCCACTTCCTCAATCTCCTGGAGACCCTATTTTTAAATGCTACTCTCCAATTAAAGTGCCCGGGAGAAAAATGAGGCAGATTGCAGAAATCAAAATTTGGTAATAAAAAGGGAAATGGGAGGGATGTAATCAATTCATTTGTTAAAGCAATTTGTTAAATTGGTTTCTTTTGAGCAATTATTATTTGTTTCTGTTTTTTTTTTTCTTTTAGCAGAAGCTTACCTGAGCATCATTTAGGGAAACAGGCTAGGCTTGTCGCTCAGGTCGCTTTGTTAAGGGCCCGAGGCAGGGAGTGGGAAGGTGGTAGGAGCGGCCACAGGTTGGGTGTCCTCCTGAGAGTAGTGGACAGAGACCGGATGGGCCACAGCAGGGAGGGGGTTGGGGAGGGCGGGTGCAGCTGGATGCCCTGCTGAGCGTGGGCACGGCTCCAGCGGCCGGGTCCAGACCCTCCGTGTGCAGGGGCGTCCCAGCTGGAAGGCGCTGCCGGCCGTGGTCACTCCTCTTAGACCCACTGTGGTGCTCAGCCAGGGAGAGGGCTGGCCCAAGTCAGACCACCGTGGGCCAGTGTGTGTGTGTGTGTGTGCACATGTGTGTGCACATGTGCACGTGCATGCGTGTGTCGGGGGAGATGCTCCGAAAGGCAGGATTTCTGCATGGCTGCTGGTCCACCTTTGCCTAAGAAGGGTGCGAGCCGACTCCCGCACTTCCCCCAAGAGCCGCTCTCCCTAGACATGGGCACGGGGGACGGTCTCTGCAGGTGGCCGCGCCGGGTCCTGGCAGCCAGGGCCACATGCTGCCTTGACACACCCCAACGTCCGAGGCAGGAAACCCTCTTCTGTCTCAGGTCAACCGAATGGTGACTGCAAGTTCAGTGGGTGGCTGGGCAGACAAAAGCCCTAAAACGATGGTGTCGATTCTTGATCTTGAGTTAAGACCCAGCCTGTGCCATTTCCTTCAGAGGGACAGGGGCGTGCTGCTGTGGGAACCATCCCCGCCCTCGCTGCCGACGGGGCGCCTGACCGGCTGCGGGACCTGCGAGAACGGGCAGGCCCGGCGTGCACAGCGGCGCCCCTCGCCCTGGGAGGGCTGCCTTCAGACCCCAACCCCACCCCCTCAGTGCAGTGCACAAGCTCCATGAGCGCTCTTTTCACTTTGCTTTTTTTTTTTAAACCAGCATCGAATTATGGGAAAAAGACGAGTGCAGTGAACTGTGACACACTCACCACCCAGATTCTGTCTTCGGCTTCCAGCTCCAGCTGCTCCGTGGGCCTCATCCCATCCCCTCCCCTCACGCCCAGTAATCCCTTAATTAACGTGTGCATGCACGCCTGCACGCGTGCATTTATTCTGCTGCATTTCACAGGAAGACGGGCTGAGGACATTTGCTAGTTCAGGTGGCCGGCGGCGACTCTGGGTGCAATGCCCTGCACACCGAGTGAGCACACCGAGGCTGCGGCGGCTGCGAGGGGAGGCTTGAGCGTGTGTGTCCACGTGTCCACGTTGTGCGCCCAAAGGCCTCTGTTTTCCCACGGAGACGTGGAAACAATCAAAGCATTGTTCTCAGTCACACCAATCCCCCCAGTTCCACACGTCTCGGCGCGTGAGGTGGATCCGACCCTCTCACGGCCCGTGGGCGACTGGGCGGGACCCCAGCTGGGTGCCGGTGGCCGGCCCGTCACTGGGGATTCCACGTGTTTGAGCCCGCGTGGCTGGGTGCGTGACGCCTGTGCGTGTGCAGTCCCCGTAATCAGCTGAGACGCCCACTGGCAGGTGCCGTGTGGTGACGCTGAGCACACACTCCACACCTCGTCACGGGCCGGCCGCGTGCGCAGGTGAGCTCGTTTACTTTAGAGACGGCTCCGGGCTCCAAAGAGGTTCAGCAGGCCTGGCCACAGACTTGCCGTGGGCGCCCGGCCCAGACGCGGCTCACGCCCGCCGCTGCAGCGCCCCAGAACGCTGTGGCTCTGTGGCAAACGTCTCCGTGTTCTTCCCTTGATGGCGGACGTTTGAATCGATTTGTATGGTTCTCAAGACCATGTTACTATATAGATAGTACGTACCAGCTATGCACAGATATAAACTATAAATAAACATAAGGAGAAATGATCATTTTTTAATATCTTGGTATTAAACCCTATTTCCTTAGGGTTGTTTTCTACTTGAAGATAATATATTCCCTGACACCACCATTTGTTGAAACTGCGTGACAATAAACCAAGTAAAAATGAGCATATTTTTGAGCAGTGTGTGAGGGTTAATTTGACGGAGAGACTGCCTTCATGGCTGACGGACTGCCCGCCGTGCTACCGTGGAAACGGCTGGAGTGAGGTCGTGAAACACACCGAGGGCTCGCCGGTCTGGAGACGCATGCACGACCGGGGGCCGTCTGGGGCCCCCCGCTTTGCTGCCCCCTCCCGGGGGGCCCTCGGGCGGACCTCACAGCCATCCCTGTGGCTGAGTCTCCTGCGGTCAAGCAGGGACCGGGCGGCCTCACAGAGTCGGCCGCGCCCATGAGGACACAACGGTCACTTCAGACGGCCAGACGATACCAGCCCCCCTGGCTTTGTCCGGCTGAGCCTCTTTGACTCGGACGCCCTGCACTTATTTCAAGTTCATGATGGGGGTTATGCTTTCTCTTTATGCAACACTAACTCGGGGGACATTGGTGAGTGGAGAATAATGCTGTGGATTCGTGTTTCTAATGATCATTGATTTCTCCGGGTGCCGCTTCAAATGGCGCATTCACGTATTCCATCCATCCCGTACGGGCGACACCTTTTGAGTGAAAGTGACCTCTTTCCAGCAGCGTTGCCCGGACGCGGAACAAATCCATCTTGTAAATAATGAGTCAGCTGTTAGTGCGTTGTTAATGCGTCTTCTTCCTGCATGTGTTTTGTCAAATTGCAATAGCAAAAAATTATTTGAAGCCCTGGCTGGTGTAGCTCAGTGGATTGAGCGCGGGCTACAAACCAAAGTGTCACAGGTTCGATTCCCAGCCAGGGTACATGCCTGGGTTGCAGGCCACGGCCCCCAGCAACCGCACATTGATGTTTCTCTCTCTCTCTGTCTCCCTCCCTTCCCTCTCTAAAAATAAATAAATAAAAAATCTTAAAATAAAAAAAAACTATTTGAGTAGATGAGAACAGAAGATGAAGAGCGTTCTGTCTTACTGGCTTCATGGGAGCCAAACATGGTTTTATTCTTAAATGGGTCAAGAGTAATTTCAACGCTTCACCCAACATTTTCCCCCTTGTCTGTTCCCTCCAGTCACCTGTCCACGGCACCTGCCAACTCATGTTCCTACCACATCAAGGAATTTTGGCGCACGGATGCCATAAAAACGGGACAATTCCGTCACACATTTATTTTGTAAAATGAGGTGATACTACAGGTCCTTGACACTAGACATTCTGTGTTGGGACTTCTCCTGTGGCATGCCAGCCTGGACGGGAACACGGTATTTCCTGTGAGTTTTAGAAATGGGTTGCTGACCTGTGGACTATTGACTGGAGCACATGCCCGGGGCGTTTCTCCCGAGGGTCAGGTGTGCGGCCCGCCCCACCGTCTCAGGGTGTCCGGAGAGCCGTGGACACCTCCGTGTGCTCAGCTCTGGATTCAGCTGGTGACTGGGGCGCCTGCCTTTGCCAACTTCCCTCTCTTGGCTGTTACCGGCAGGAGGGGAACGTTCTGAATTCTCAATCATATTCAATGTGAACTAAAAAACTTACATGTTGATGTCGCTAGAAATACGTTATAGCTTCTTGAAATATGATGCAACATCTTGAGCAACAAAATGAGAAACTAAGAGATAATGCTAAAGGGGAGGTTTATTTCAGGTCTGGATCATCCTTCTGGATTAGCCCATCATCTTCCACAGCGTGATTATCTTTGTCTTTGCAGCATAGTTGAGAATAATTGCTGGGTAAGAATGACATAATTCTGAAGAAGATAAGATGGCAAAATATTTAAGCCATAGGAAAAGGAAGAACACTGAGATTTCACAATTGATCTCTAATTTATAAAGGGACCGAATGAACTGGAAGAGCCATTGCAAGACAGAATCTATTTTATTCCAACTTTTTAATAGCAAGTATTTTCTTTGCATTTGGGGAGATTCTTAAGAAAAACTATAAGCTATGACATATCAATTCCTCCAGAGAGTTAGAAATACTCATAAAGGAAACTCAGATCTACAGTTGGGTTTCGTGGGCTCTGGTAGTATGTCCGCCGAGAACTGATAAGCCTACTCTTACTTTGTTCTTAAGATTAAAGTAGCCCTGGCTGGTGTAGCTCAGTGGATTGAGCGTGGGCTGCAAACCAAAGTGTCACAGGTTCGATTCCCAGTCAGGGCACATGCCTGGGTTGCAGGCCATGGTCCCCAGCAACCACACATTGATGTTTCTCTCTCTCTCTCTATCCCTCCCTTCCCTCTCTAAAAATAAATAAATAAAATCTTAAAAGAAGATTAAAGCACATTATTAAATAACCCACTTTGATCACAAAATGAAAATAAACTTCTCCAAGAAAGAAACTGACAGTAACAGGCATATGTGTTGTTAACAAAGCTTCTGGGTATTAGGTAGAAATATTTGTCAGTAGCTTACTCCTCCTCTTTCTCATCCCCCCGCCCCCAAGGCAGGACCTTCTAGAAGACGGGCCCAGAGGGCGTGTAGCACTTACTGGCCCTGAAGCCGAACGTAAACGTGCAAACCGCTCCCACCGCGCAGGGAATGCACCTCAGATCCCACGGAGCAGTGCAGGCTGGGAGCTTGCTGCCGCAGCGCTGGCTGTGCGAGCCACACGGGAACACACAGCGAAGCCTCGTGGTCCTTCAGGACACGGGCGTTCAGACCGCAGGGACCCACCGACGCGACCTTACCCCTCGTACGGGCAGGCTGCTCGGTCCGATGTTTTATGAAAAAGCCTACAGATTTCTTCAAAGGTCAAACTTGAATGCTAACTTTTAGACGTGTGTTAAAATATTTGTGCCTGGTTGTGTTTGGAGACTTATTTGCGAGGCAGATACCTCGCTGTCCCTCCCACCAGGGATGCACGAAGCTGAATCACCCTCTCTGTGAAGGGAGGTTCTCCCACTGCAAATCTGCGTGAGCAGTGAAAACGGACAGACATTTGCTTATCGGATATCAGATATCACAACAGACGTTTTGTCCGTTGCACGTGTGAGTAAGAGATGTTTACTCACAAGCAGTTTTCCTCAATTCCAGTCCTTTGTGAGACAAAACTGTCCAGATGGTAACCCATGCACAAATTTTTTTCTGACATTGGAACAATTTTCCCAAGCTAAAATTTTGGCTATTGCTGTTTGTTAAATATGCTATTTCTTGTTTTTAAAGAGAAGAAGTCATTTTTAAGAAACACACTTTTTTAAAATAGTCATTTCTTTAAAATTCGTTTTACTTGAGACAATTTCAGGTAAAAGATAATAGTTCAAAAATGCATAGTTCGCCCTACTACTTCTGAAACCCCATTTCCACGAGAATAAAGGCACTACTTTAAGGCATAAATTCACAAAGACAAGTTTTAGAAAAAAGACCACAAATAGAGAATCTGGAAGCTGAGGGGAGACGGCTGTGTGATGGCAGATTTATCCCACCTGTGAAAGCACAAGAACGCGGAGGAAACTGAACCCATAAGAAAAGAAAGTTTAAGCCCTGGCTGGCGTAGCTCAGTGGATTGAGCACGGGCTGGGAACCAAAGTGTCCCAGGTTCAATTCCCAGTCAGGGCACATGCCTGGGTTGCAGGTCACGGCCCCCAGCAACTGCACATTGATGTTTCTCTCTCTCTCTCTTTCCCTCTCTCCCCTCCCCCTCCCTCTCTAAAAATAAATAAATAAAATCTTAAAAAAAAAGACCAAAAGAAAATTTGAACTCAATAGGAAAATTAAAAGGCGCAGTTGAAGAACTGCCCCTGAAAGAGATGGACAGCGGGAGAGAAAGGATGCAAAGACTCGAGGACAAAGCCGAGGGGTTTAACACCCAGACGGGAAAGTCCTGGAAGAAAGAAGGAGGGGGACAGAGTGCGGGAGCGACCGCCGGAGTAACCCCAGACGGTGATCAAAGGAACCACGGCAGAGAGCTTGCTCACTGGGATGGAAAGTGTCTCTGGGCCGACGGGGCCCGGTTGTGCCCGATGAAATTCAGGAAAATGGGCTTAACCAAGTAACGTCCTCTAGAGACTTGTCACCCCCCACCCCGGCGCAGAATTCAGCCCACCACTAACAGCAAAAAGGGGAGACCCCACTTCAGGAGCCGTATTAGTCACAGCTCCAGAAACGGGGAAAGCTAAAATGCAGGAAGCAACAGAGGAGAGTTTAAAAAGTCTGGAGGCGTTTGGAGGGTTGCTCTTAGAAAGGAAGAGTTAATCAGACGCCCGATCTGACCGCTCGTAGAGGGAGGCTGCAGGGAGAGTCCGGGTGCGCACCGAGTGTGGCGAGAACTCAGCAAGCGAAGAAGCCAGCTGTCAGCACCAGGGAAGGTTCCTTCCAGAGCTTCGCGGCCAGTGGAACGCGGGCAGCGGTCACCACGTGGTTCAGCTGCGGGGAGCACGTGTCCTGCCCCTGTGGGGTCAGCCCCGCGTCCTGACACGGACGCACCTGATACAAGTGCACGGGTTACGAGTCAGGTACAAGGGAATGCTTTGTTATCGAACAGCACGTCTTGGCTACGGAACACGGGCTTGGTGACATTCTCTGTCGCTGCTCTGAAGCCGCCGCTGTCAGACCCTGTCCCTCCCCCTTTCGAGGTGACGCGGGCTCTCAGAGAAGGGTGCTGCCGACAAGCAGGTGGGGACCCGGGGGTCTCCGTGTTTTCCTGCATCTGTGAGTGGGGAACGAACGCAGCTCGCTCAGTATCAGCCTCACTCACGTGCACACCCGGGGCCCCCGGTCCTCAAGGTGGCCTTCGCTTAGCCGTTGCCATGACAACAATCTCTCAAGCACAGCCACGTTGAGCGGGAAGGGTATGAACCATTTGTTTTCATCCTGCAACTGAATTCAGTGCGACGTGGCGTGCTAGCCGAGATACAATGCAGGTACAGTTCCTAACATGAGGCTTCTGGCTGAATAATTGCTCACCGATTATAAATCACGCTGGCAGCTAGTTGGAGCATGATTTTATTACCAACGACAAATATGTCAATATGTTTCCGCTGGGTCTCAGAGCTGTGTGATTGGCAGCAGACCCCGAACGCTTGTTGAAGTGCACACGGAGGCTGTCTGTGGCTCTGGAGTCAAGGAGTGGCCCCGTCTGCCGTGGTCCCCCGATCACTTGGTGCTTTGGTGGCCATTGTCGTCACTTGCTTTTCAGTCTGTCGTCCATGCTGTGGTAGACGGATGCCTCGTGCCGTGCGGTGTGGGCTGAGTGACCGATTTTCGTGCCTGGAGGTCAGCCCGTCTCATCTCTGTCCAGGCCTGTGCACGGTGTCTGAGCAGCATCGGGGGCACCAGCATCGGCACTGGAGCGGCTGCGGCCACTCGCGGCCACGGCAGGCTCCCCCGTGACCCCCTGGTGCTCAGGGAGGAGCTGTTCTGCCGGAAGGTGTTTCTCCCTGGATGCCTGCTCCAGCCTGGGTGTCACACCGTCCCTCCTCACACTCCCGACTTCTGCCACCATCTGCAGAGGCCTGTCACCATGCGGCATGGCCCATGGGGGCTCTTCTTCGCCTTAGGCCAGAGCTGTGTGCCCACTCAGGGCGGGGGCTCCCAGGGTCCTGCCCCCTCCGGCTGCTGGGGGCTTGCTGCAGCCTCGGCCCAGGACAGCTCCCGGCCCCTCCTCCAGGGGCCTGCCCCGCCCAGAGGTCTCCCAGACGGGATGTTAAACATCTTCCAACAGCCTCACAGGAGACGTGGAAGTAGAACAGGAAACACACTGATGGATGAAACTCGTTCACAATTGGCCCTTAAACGCTTTTCTGATTATTCGTAATTAGAAGCCGGGGACCGAAAAGTGAACCAACATGTTTTATAGCGTCTCCAGTTGGGATTCTACTCACAAACTTACTTAAAATTAATAACCTCATAACGGAGGCGATCACAATGCTGTGATGAGCTGTGGACGCACCGCACGTGGTCCTCCTGGGCGTGGGGCTTGCCCCCCCCCCCACCGCACCCCAGACTCTCACAGACGAAGGACCCTCTCCCAGCCAAACGGCCTTTTGGATCGTCTGCCGATCCCCGGAGTGTCCACCAACCTGCACCCTGCATGGGAGGCAGCTTCCTTTTCAGATCAGCTGAGTGCAGGCTCATGCAGTATTTGATCTGGCAATCACACGCGAAACAGCAGCCAAGCACCACCACCCCCGGGAAGAGGGCGGCGTCCCGCCCCGCACCCGAGGACCGGCCTGGGTGGGTTCCGCAGTCAGCCGACTGCAGCCGCACCCCCTGCTGTCTCCCATCCTGAGCCCGTTGCGCAAACAACATTGAGAAAATGACACGTATTATGTTCACACGCACAGATTAGAATTTTAAATGCCTCAACTAGCTCGACCACCGTAACATGTTCCGTGTCTAACTGTTGTATTTCACACGGAGTTCTAGTCTCAACCCACAATCTTCCCAGGGAGCCGCCATCAGAGAATTCCCTGAGACCCCAATCTGGAGCCCCCATAAAGTGTCTTAACCATCGGGCCCCTGCCGCCGGAGACAACGCTGCTCACGCACAGGGGGCTATGTGGGGGACTTAGGAAGATCTCCCAGCAGACGCTGCATGGAAACTGGCCTCACGGAAGGCAGGGCCTTTGCTAACAGAGAGCGCATGGAAGGGCATCCGGAAGGCTGGAACGGCATGTGCAAAGTGTGTGGAGTGAGTGAGTGGTGTGGACGCGCAGCGCAAGGCGTGTGGGGCTGAGGTTCGCCTTGGAGACAGCAGGTGAGAAAGCCTCAGGTTGTTTTTAATCCTTAGCATTTAGTACGTGGGTAACACATAATTGTCGAAGTGAGTGAGCGTGACAGCAGAGATTTCTACCCCCCGTCCTACCTAAATGCTCTCCGAGGGAAGAACACAGGCACGAAAACAACGGAATGACAGGAAGAGAGTGTGTGTGCTCCACGTCCTTGGGGGAGAGAGGCAGGCACAAAGAGAAATGTGTGTGTGTGTGTGTGTGTGTGTGCAGGGAAGGTGAATGGGAAAAAAATTTAAGAGGACATTTAGGAACAAGATCATAACAAAAGTGGCTAATTTTTAAAATCAAATGAGAAGAACAGGTCTGTAAGAACTGAGAGTAGACCTTAAAAATGTGGACAACTCCGTGGCGCGTTGCATCTCCGTGAATCATCCAACGGCCCCGGGCACAGGTGCAGAGGGAGGAGCAGGGGGTCTCAGGAGGAAGGCCTGGACAGGATGTTCGCTGTGGCGGGACAGGGCGAAGCCATGCCATGTTGGGTGGGTGAATTGTCCCGGGTGGGGGGGGACCACCTAATGCTGAGCTGTCCACCGTGCACCTCAGTGTCGGAAGTTCCTGGGCAGGGTGCCGTAGCAGCTGCGTCTGCCCGGGTCCGCTGCTTCTCTCCTTTGCAGACTCAGTCAGCTCAGCTTGGGGGCCTTCATCTCATTGCTGCCCGCCCCCCAACCAATATGCATGGACGTACGGACTTCTTTCTATGTCTCAATCATGGCATTGAATCACGACACACTTCACTCCCCTACTTTCTCATTCCTACCCGGGCCCAAACCTACCCCCTCCATCTAACTAGAGGCACCCCTGTGCCCACCTGGCCCCTACCCTTTCGCCAACCCAGGTCACCCCACCTTCTCCTGAAACAGCAGCACAGTCCCCGTCAGTGCCCTGGGCTCGGAATCGCTGTGTTAATGCAGACCCCTCGCTTCGGTTCACCCCCCCGATCAGCTACCACAGTGCGCCCACCCTTGCTCTGACAGCCCCCTCACCCGTCACCCCATTCCCTCAACAATTCCTGTTGGGACACCGGCACGCCCCCTCTGGCAGCCCTCGTGTTCTGCTCTGTGCCCAACCACTCCGGGGGGTTCCCAGGAGGCCCAAGGGTGCCCGAACCAGCTCCACTTCCCCCCAGCATCTTTCTAACACAGAGCGTCTGAGGCCCACGCTCTGTGTAATGCTTGTAACAGGGCTCACAGTTATCGCACGCTCGCTGTGGTGCAGGCGCGTGTCAACACTGGCTGGAGGTCACGCTGTCATGGGTGTGAGAGCAGGGACCCTAACCTGGCTTCCTGGGCCCCTGGGCCAGCACAGACAGTGATCTCTGAACTTGGCTTATGCTAGTCTTCCATGCTGCCACATCTGTGCGTGTGTGCGAACCCTGGAACTGAATTAAGATGCCCTCATTTCGTTCACACACAATTTTGCATTCCTGGATTAAAATTCAGCATCCTAGCCTTGGCTGGTGTAGCTCAGTGGGTTGAGCGTGGGCTGTGAACCAAAGTGCCGCAGGTTCGATTCCCAGTCAGGGCACATGCCTGGGCTGCAGGCCACAGCCCCCAGCAACCGCACATTGATGTTTCTCTCTCTCTCTCTTCCTCCCTCCCTTCCCTCTCTAAAAATAAATAGATAAATAAAAGCCTTAAAAAAACACTTAGAAATTTAAAAATAAAATAAAACAGAATGAAATGAAATGAAATGAAATAACATAAAGTAAAGTAAAATAAAATTCAGCGTCCTTGGCCAGGCGGTCCCTGCAGAAGGAGTGATTGATGGGTATTCTTCATGCGTTTAAAAGGCACAAAGCCACATTTTGCAGGTGTCGAGAGGCCCGTGTGACCTGCGTAGACGGCCCACCTTGAACTCGACGTAACAGCCTTAAAGGGACCGCTCGGCCCGTGTGTGTTTCGTTTCTCTGAGACGTGAGGTGGAGACGGTGGCTCGGCCCACCTCCCACAGTGTCTGTGTGGGTCCAACAGGTGAACACTGGAAATCCGAAAGAGCACTCGACACTCAGCTGAGACTCCGTAAACCCGTCCAGAGTTCACGATCTCGGAAGTCAGCACGGCCTCCACGTGCGGCTCCCAGGGGACCGTGGGGAAAATCGGGCAAGAGGTGCCCCCTGCCACATCCCCCCTGTCCAAACAGGGTCTGCGATTCAGTGTCACACGGGTAATGGCTGTCCCTACACCTATTTCCACGGCCACTCGGTGTGCACCACCACGAGTCAGAGGTTAGGGTTTCGAGACGAGAGAGACAGCCGGGACTCCAGGGCTCACGCTCCAGCCGGGCCACAGGCAGGCCCAGCAGCCATGGCTCCTGGGCAGAGGGTCGCAGCCGCCACGCTGCCCCTCCCGTGGCCTTGTGCTCAGTGCAGCTGGCCGGGTGCTCTCGACAGCTGTGGCCCTGCACCTCCCAGGCCCGGGGTCCTGACCCTCCTAGTGCACATGGGCACTGGTAAGAGCGTGGACGACCTCCCGCGAATTCTGCCTCAGCACCAGGTTTAGAACAGAGGCCGTCAAGGGGAACCGATCTCCCCAGAACTCAGATCAGAAGTGTGGGCTCAGAAAACTCCTGAAAACTATCATCCCTGTGCATAATCGTGACTGTGCTGGGAGTCGGGGACAGAGTTTGCTGCTGTGGGAGAGGCGCTGGGGACAGAGCAGGAGAACTGACCTCGCGGACACGTCGAACTCAGCTCTGCCGGGTCCCGGGGGTCTCAGGCCCAGGAGAGGCCCCCGCACTGGTCTCCGAGGGAGGGGAGGGCGGGGTCACGGCGTGTTCTCCACCGGTACCCGCTTCGTGCCCGCTGCAGACAGGACGCGGTAAGTGTGAAGAGCAATGATATAATGAAACAAAACATTATGGAACGCATGTAATGTTATATAATTAATGTAATTATGGACAACACTCCGCAATGAACATG
This sequence comes from Phyllostomus discolor, assembly GCF_004126475.2. NCBI lineage: Eukaryota > Metazoa > Chordata > Mammalia > Chiroptera > Phyllostomidae > Phyllostomus > Phyllostomus discolor. Next base: position 1,541,573 of record NC_040908.2, on the reverse strand, counting down.
CACTCCATGACTCTGAACAACGAATTATCTGAACTAATCCGTGTAATCCCGGTCGGTGTTATCGAATTATTGCACTCCCTGAGCACCAGCAGGGAAATGATTTCAGTCGGTCTTTTAAAATAAACCTAGGAAATGTCGGAGCTGGGTCCCGCTCTCCCAAGGGACCCACAGCTCTGCTCTGGGCAGCTGCTCGGACCTGTCCGGGACGCAAGGCGACCCGCACTGAGACGTCCCGGCACAGGAAGGGGGTGTGTGTGTCCCAGGCCCGGGGGACACAGGTGGCGGGGCCTTGCTGCCCAGGGGACAGCTGGCCGGAGCCCTGAGGACACGGGAGTGGACCTCCCTCCCGGGAAGGAGGGCGAGGCCCGGTGGCTGGTCCCTGGAGGGGGACAGGCAGCGACTGTTCTGGAAGTGTGTGTGTTGTTCTAGGGACTGCCGCCTACATGTGTGTGTGTGCGTGTGTGTACGTGTGCGCATGCTTGTGTGTGCACACCCACGACCGAGCACCCCGGTGAGACAGGTGGCCAATTGGGCAGACCAGAGCCGCCGCCTTACTTCATGGGGGCTGCGCACCCCTGTTTCGGCTCAGCAGAGTGCCCGCAGGGCCGGGACGCGGCAGGGAAGGGCCACAGTGTGCGCTGCAGGAGGGGTGTCCCCCCTCCAGCAGGGACGGGGGAGGACGGGGAGAGACGGCAGGTTCCCGGAGCAGCTCCGCGCCGTCCCGTGGGTCTGGACATCTTTCTCTGAGAAACGCGGGCGGCCGAGGCGCGTGGAGAAGGGAAATCTAAGCAGCACTGTGTTCTTAAAAGCTTAGTCTTGTGGCGTCACCTCACGCAGATCGCTGTAACTTCCATCAAGTACGCCTCTCCGGATGTCCGGCTGACGGCGTGTCGTTGAAGAGTGCTGGCGACGCGTTTATGCCACCGCGCGCTGCCTGGCCAGGACCGGTCGGCACCCTCGGTGTCGTGCCGGGCGGCTGCTGAGTTCTCCGAGCCGAAAAGCCCCGATAAGCAGACGTCACGCAGCTGGAGCCCAGCCCAGCCCAGGGAACCTGTTGGAACCTTCCTCTCTGTCATACACTCTTTGGTGCCAGGTCCTCCGCATCCTGCGGTGTGAGGGCACCGCCAGCCTCCTTTCGGAGCGATGGTGTCTGCGTGGTGTCACGTCTGAGCACCTGGGCCCCACCGCCGGCAGCTGTGCGGTCGGGGCACGTCCCCCAGCCTCTGGGTCCTGCCGGCTCCCTCTGCGTCACGAGCCTGCCTGGCCCCTACGTGGCCGTGAGGAGCTGGCGGACGACAGGAGGACAGCTTTACACGGGGCACGGGGCACGGTGTGAAAGTCAGCCCCAACCACAGTTCCTGGGGGACGACAGAGTCCCCCAGCCTGGATGGCGCCCAGGGTCAGGGCTGAAATGCGGCCTCACCCGAGGCCCACAGCCCGGCGGCCCCGCACCCAGACACGCGGACAGAGAGGAAGGAGGTGACAGCCAGCCGGGCTCCTGCTTCCCGGGGACCGGCTGACGGGACAAGCGAAGCTGCGACACCTGCAACAAGGACCGTGGAGGGGAGCGCTCCAGGGGAGCAGAGGGCAGAGGGCGCAGGGCCCAGGGCGGGGCCCCGGGGCAGGACGCACCAGCGCTCGCATCTCTCGTGCGGGTCAAGAGCGAGAGGTCACCGTCCGCCTGTGACCAGGTCTGGTGACACGACGGGGCCCGCAGCACTGCGTCCCGGCCCTGGGTGGGGCTGGGCGGGCCAGATCGCTCGCTGTGTGTGCGGACGGCTGCTCTCACACACGGAGCACAGACAGACGTCAGCTGGGCGTCACGCCCTGGAGAGAGCTCGAAGGAGAGGTGGGGACGGAGCGCCGTCTTCCATCGACGTGGAGGGAACGTCTGGCTGGCTTCCCCGGTGTGACACGGATTCCTTCTCCCAAGAATAAAAGTCAGCGTGGCCAGAGGATGATCCTGGGTATCAGAGCACAAACCAAGCAATCGTGACTCGGTTTCCCTCTGGCCACTTCTCCCCTTCACCCCAACACTCACACACTCACTCACGCACACGTGCACACTCACACGCACACAGCTGGCGTGCACGTGAGCCTCACGTGCACGCACGACAGTAAAGAGCTCTTAGACCCAAGCAAATGATTCTCGCCAGGAAGCTAATTGTTGGTTAATTAAAGGCTCAAAAGTCAGGAGGGTCAAAACCAAAATGCAGCAAAGGTGCTGGTCAAACAGATGCCTGCCAGCACGTCAGCCGGGCGCCGAAGGGCCCGTGTCTGCCCGTGACCGTGACCGTGACCGTGACCGTGCCCATGAGCGCGGGGCCCCGGGAGGCGGGCGGACAAACCGCCGGCGAGGACGGAGGACGGAGGATGGCGGGCGTCTTCCTCCCGGAAGCTTCAAAGGCGCGCGTCAGGCGCTCTGAAGACGCCTTTGTTCTCCTCCAGGAAAGTAATTACGGCACAATCTGTCCCGATGCGGATTGTAAGCCTTGATCCGAGATGCGCAATCTTACCTTCAAATAAAATGCGCAATTTTCTGCAGCACGCGCCTCCGCTCATCCATTCTTCTCCCTAAATTAAAGCAAATTGCTCCAATTCCAGGCCCTCCCGGCGTGTGTTTAGGCCACTCAGACGCCCGCCTGCCACTCTCCCCCCCCCCCCCCCGGGGCCCCACAGTCCCTGGAAGAGAAAGTCACTTCCGTCACGGGCGGCGGCTTGGCCTTTGGGCAGGACCCTCGCGCAGCCGCTGGCTCGGCCACCCGCCCTCCGGCCCTCTGGCCTTTCCCGGGGAGGCCACGGCGGCCTCGCGGGTCTTCCTGGCCGGCCATCGGAGACGTCCGAGTTTGGCTCCCGGGGGCTTCCTTGTTTTACTCTGTCTGCTCTGAGAAAGCTTTTTGTCCTGTAACGCCGTAGTGACTTCGACTTCCAGTCCACGGATGCCGGGGCCCCTCTGGAGAACAGGGTGCTGCTCAGTGGGTGGCGAGGACTCAGGTGGGAGGGCAGGTGATGAGACAGGTGAGGCCGAACCCAGGCTTTCCCGGCTCAGCACAGCGAAGGGCCCGGCTGGTGTGGCTCAGTGGGGTGAGTGCCGGCTGCAAGCCAAAGGGTCACCAGTTCGATTCCCAGTCAGGGCACACGCTTGGGTTGCAGGCCAGGTCCCCAGTGAGGGGCATGTGAGAGGCAACCACACACTGATGTTTCTCTCTTACCCGCTGTAAAAATAAATAAAATCTTTTGTTAAAAAATGCAGTTCTCCTGGAGGGGGCCAGCTTTCTGCAACAGACTTTAATTTACTTGGAAAGTTATTATTTCTCTGTTATTGTTGTTTCCGTAGATGGAAGATTTCACTCAGGGATAAACACTGTCCAGTTTTATGAGAATAATTGCCAAACGGATCCTTTTAAACCTTCTGACGCTGATTAACGTGTGTATCAATTTACTACACGAGTGATGGGATGACGCGGTTCAAAAGCACAACATGGCCAGCAATGCGGGGTCTCCGTCTCCCCCCGGCTCAGCGGGGGCCCCGTGCTTCCCTGCCCGTGCCCGTGGGGGTGCCGGGCGCCTGCCCAACGCAGAGCATCACATCTTCTTTCCTCGCCCTCCGGGGCGTCACCGCACCGGCCCTTCCCCGAGACCACCGCTGCACCAACCTTCCCCCGCTTCCGAGTCCCTCACGTCCTGCGGTTCTCGGATGCAGCAGCGACGAGCCCGCGTGGCTGCTTACATTTGATGTCCTAGGAACGGGAATTAGAAATGCAGTTCTGCCGCCGAAATGTCCACTCCGGAGGGGTCGGTGGTCACGGGGGCGGGGCGGGGCCCGGGACGACGTGGCCTCGGGACGCCGGAGCGCGGAGGGCTCCCTGGGCAGCGCTGCGGGGCCTCCGTGAGTGTCTCCACGCCTACCTTTCGTTCAGCACGTCTGCCCCACATGCCCGTTCCTCTGCTTTCACCGAGTGAATTTCATGTTTAGCAACTTGTTATCTAAGCAAAGTCAACATTGTGTGAGAGTGAGAATAAGAAGTTCAACCGGGAGCACAGAACGTGACTGTTCGGGCGTGTGCGGCAGCCACAGCCTGGCTTTTTACCTTTGGGGTCCTGTCTTTTCTGGACAGACAGCTCCCCACCCCCCGTCTCAGAGGAGGGCATGTAACAGCTCAGGTGAGTGTCCGAGGCCCTCGGCTCCTCGTTCTGGGTGTTTTTTTTAAGATTTCATTTATTTATTATTTATTATTATTTTTTAGACAGGGAAGAGAGGGGGAGAGAGAGAGAGAGAGAAACATCAATGTGCAGTTGCTGGGGGCCGTGGCCTGCAACCCAGGCATGTGCCCTGACTGGGAATCGAACCTACGATGCCTGGTTTGCAGCCTGCACTCAATCCACCGAGCTACGCCAGCCAGGGCGTTCTGTGTGCTTGGGCTCACGTTGTACGTGGTTCTTTTGCTTCCTGCTGCCTCTCGTTTCTGACTTCCCCTTGTTGGCAGGTTAGGAATTTCCGTCCGTCCCTGCATCTCAGTGTGAAGGGGCGGGAAATAGTTGTTCTGAACCCTCCTACGCATGAGCCACCTGACCGGAACACGGGACGCCCGGGTGCCCGAGCAGACACTGCCGGGGGGTGCGCCTGCGGAGGGGTCTCCAGAAGAGGTGCACATTGGCGCTGGTGGAGCGACCACAGCAGATGGTCGTCCCCGGCGTGGGGGCCTCAGGCCACTGAGGGCCAGAGCTGGACACAACGTGGAGGGGGCCGAATTCACCCTCTGCCCGAGCGCTGGGCTGAGACGCACTCTCCGGTCCCCGGTGCTCCCGCCTCTCCCGCCTCCCGGCTCCCTCAGTGCACCTGTGCCCAGGCCTTCCAGGTGCGCCCCCGCGGGCCCCCCGGGTCCCAGCAGGCACACGCAGATCCGAGGCCTGTGCCCAATCCACGCACCCCCTCGTGGCTCTGTCCCTCCTGGGGACCCCGATGGGGCACGTGGGACACAAAATGACCTTCCTCGTTGAGCAAAGGGAGGAGGGGGAACAGCATGAATGTTCCCCATAAGGCCCGGCCCCTCCGCTCCCGGGTTATGCAGCTACAGGCACGTGGGACTGTCGGTGACGACACAGGATGACGCAGCGCCTGGCGGGGAAGGGTGCAGGGATGTCAGACTGTAGTCTGAGGTGTTGCACGCCCCCCCGCCTCCCCAGGGAGAAGACTCGAAGCCGTCCGTCCGGGTGAGCTCGGCGTGGCAGACACTCGCGGGCCGTCTTGCGGGGCCAGGCGGCGTGAGGGGGCGAGTGGCTGAGGCTGTGTGTGTGCTTCACGCGCTTGTGCACCGTTGTTCGGGGGAGCCAGCAGCTCGCGTGGGAATTCACTTCTCGGGCTCTTCCCGTGTGCACACGACTGCCCACCTGCACCCACGCAGCTTGGGCTCCGTGGTGCAGAACATGGATGGAGCCGTCCTCGTCCCTGCGTTCGTTCACTGTGGGCCCTGGCGTTCCGGAGCCTTCCCTGCCCTCTTACAACCCTCCACAGCAGTCACGGAATCGCGGCTTCTTCTCCCTGTCGTAGGACATATTACAGCTGACAGACCAAAACTCATCCTTCACAGGAACCTCTGGTTTCCTGGAAAATGCGCGGCTGAACGTCAAGGAGTTATACCAGCATTTCCTGGAGAGAGCACGCGCCCGCGTTTCTGGGAAGCGGTCAGGCACGTAAATCACCCACAAGGAGAGACCCCGGCTCAGGCAGGTTTTATGACCCGGGCCGCGCGCTTCTCCCCGAGTGATTAAACGCCGTGCGCGCATGTATTAACGACCCCCGCCCCCACTTACCGAGGATTGCACGAGGGACGGCTGTAACTCATTTCGTAGACGCACTCTCAGATGGCCTGTCGTGTCTATTTTCTAGGTCTCGGGGACGTCTGATAACTCAGCAAACGTCTCGCAGTTTGCATTTAAACCGCCTCCGTCTGTTTGCAAACCACGTCCTCTCCCCCCCACCCCCGGACCCTCCGATGTCGCCGAGGAAGCTCTGGGGGCCCTGGCTTCTCTGTGTGGCCTCTCCAAAGACACCACTGGACAGCGGGGACGGCAGACTGTCTCCCACCTCCCTGCAGGTGCTCGCCTGGGCTCGAACAACCAGTGCAGGAAGCAGCAGGCACCGGCATTCCCGGGGTCGACCGCTCCCCTGCGGCTCTCCGGGAGGGCTCCTGTGGCTTCCTCAGGGAGCGCCCACCAGTCCCTTTGTCTGTGAGGTGAGGACACGGGGCCCACCAGCTCCCACGACCCTCAGAGCTCTGGGCGTCTCTACGTCAGGATGCTTGGCTGCGTGGCCTCCTCCACAGGCCACGCTCTGAGACGGGGGGGGGCACCTCAGCGAAGGGCCCCACCCCCCCGTGGGGGGCGAGCAGGTCCCCGGGCACCCGGCGGAGCTCCCTGCCAGCCCACGGAGCCAGGGCCTCCCGGGCAGCCGGAGAGACGTCTGTGGGCAGCGCTCATCTGGATCTGGGGGCCCCCGTCCTGTACCAGGGTTCCGGGGACGCCGGCTCTGAGTCCTGAGACATCCCTGTGGCAGTTACTGGTCTGTGTCTGTTCTCCAGCTGGCGCCGTGTGCACGCTGGCTTCCTCAGTGCACTGAAACACGTGCCCTAGCTCTCCCGGGGGTTGGGGGGAGGAAGCACCCTGCCCACCCTTGGGCAGATTCGCCCTCTCAGACCCACCCTGTGTGGAGAGGGGTCACGGGACTGTGTCATCTGTCAACCGAAAGACGTCGTTTTGTAGAAGGGCCTCCATGTCCCCAGGCGGCCACGCTCACGGCAGGGACGGCTCCCCAGGGCTCCGTTTAGACGTCCTCCTTGGTTTCTGAGAGTTCACCCAGCCTTCCTCGTCCTCCCCCCCACCGTCAGCCGGGCTCCGCGTCATGGCCAACGGCGTGCGTGCGACTCAGACGGGTCCCTGACGGGCGGAGAAGCCTCTCCCAGCAGCTGCTCCTGGTCACGGAGGTCTCCCAGGAGAAAGCCTGCAGCTGGCCGCTGGGCCCGGCCCGTCTCTGCACTCAGCCGGGGCGGGGGGCCTGGACGCCGCTGCAGTGGTGAGAGTCCGGCCGGGCCCGGAGGACGAGGCGCCGAGTGTGCATGGGAAAGATGAGGGGACAGGGACCCAGGTGCCGCCGACGGCGCCCTCGCTGGAGTCCAGGCGCCGGCGGGCGGGGGGCACGGGCTGGCCTTATTTCACGCTCCGTCGGGCTGTGGGAGCCCCACGGAAAAGGCCGAGACCGTGCGGCCCGCAGTCCCAATCCTGCCCACCCCCGCGCCCACCAGAAGACTGGTGCTCAGGTGCTCGAACGGAGACGTGATTGACTAAATAAATGAGCAGCCTTTCGGGGTGCGGGTTCTGGTCCCCACGCTGCCGAGCACCGAGGGACAACGGTCTTACACTCGGAACGCCCCCCGGATTGGGGGGAAGGGCTTCAGGCCCAGGTCCCCGCCAGCCCCGAAGGGGCGTGTGGAGGCTGCCCCCCCGGACACACGGCTCCCCGACCCAGGTCCCCTGGGGCACTGGACCGTCGTCACATCAGTACCTCTCCCTGCCTGGCGGGGGCGCCGTGTCCTGCGGTCAGGTCTCTCTGCCTGAGCACTTCCTCCCGGGGCTCCCAGGTGTGAGTGTCCCCCCCCCCCCCCCCAGCAGGACCTGCTTCACCCTTTGTCCCCTCCAGGCAGGGGCGCGAGGATTGGATAAACGGTCACAGCACCTCGTTCGTGTAATTAAATCAGGCCGTGTCCTGAGCTGCTTTAGTGGCGTTTCCCGTGACCGTGACTTAGTGTCCACGTTCCGTGGGCCTTAGTCTCTCGTGGAGCCCTGGGGTTGCCGTCATCCAGCAGAGCCAGCCTGGACCCCCAAAAACCTTCAGAATCAGGGGCCCCAGGGCCTTGTGACTTTGAGGACTACTCAGGGACATTCCAGAGACGGGGACAGGATGTGCAAAGGCACGACTCGGCGGCACAGCCATGCTGGGCCGAGAGGAGGAGGAGGCCCCCCTGGCCCAGGCACGTGGGGGGGGGGGGTAGGAGGGCGGAGACCGCTGCTTGGTGAGCTGGGAACCACGGAAACCCGTGACGCCGGACAGGCAGCTTGGAGTCCCCTTGCGATGTATCTGTCTAAAACACTCAATCAAATAGGACTTAAGTCAAAAATATTTTTTTCCTAGGGGCATACAGAAGAATGGAGAAAAACGAACGTGGGGAGACGAAACAGAACGTTACTGTAAATGGCTGTCGGAGCCCGTCAGACGCTGAGCACAAACCCCGGGGCCACTGGGCATCGGGGCCGCCACCGGCCCTGCCGCTGCGGTCAGCGTCCGTGTCTGCTGCTGCCCACGTCGCTCCCGGGCACAGCCCTCTGCTCAGATCCGGGCCCGGGGTGTCACTGCCCTCACGGGTGTGGGGTGGTGCGGGGAGACACGGAGCCCGGGAGACAAGGAAGAAAGAGACCCACCAGAGAACATGGAGACTTGGGCAGGGTCATAATGTCTTTTCCTGAAAGACAGAGACTTCTGCAAGACGTGACTCGTATTACGGTTTTGGACGGGACTGTTTCACTAACTGGCTTTACTTTCTTCTTTAAAAAAGATTTTATTTATTTATTTTTAGAGAGGGAAGGGAGGGAGAAAGAGAGAAAAAAACATCCATGTGTGGTTGCTGGAGGCCGTGGCCTGCAACCCAGGCATGTGCCCTGACTGGGAATCGAACCTGCGACTCTTTGGTTTGTAGCCCGAGCTCAATCCACTGAGCTACGCCAGCCAGGGCCTGGCTTTACTTTCCGTTGCAGATATCGTCACGCCAACAAAGAGCCCGTCTACCCCCGTGAGCACGGGCAGGGCCAGACCAGCCCTGGAGTTCCGTCCCGCCACTCCTGTCTCAGATTCCCTCCTTCCAAGAAAGGCGCTAGGAACATCACACTGATTTTCTTCATATGCGCAGACACCTTGTGCCATGAAAATTTTAGATGGTTTCAATGGCAAAATTATAGAAATCACCTGCCATGCTTCGTGCATTTGCCCCACCAGCAGAGATACATACAGACTCAAAGTGCGTGGATTTGGGAAGTTTGCTCGGGCAGGGACGGCCCCATGGGCAGCAAACCTGCTTCGCTGTGACACGAGGGGACGCGGGGTACCGTGCTGGGGTGGCATCAGCACGGGACCGGAAGTCCAGGGTCCAGCGGTCCAGGGTCCGGGTTTAAAGGCTTTCCCCCTCTCATGCTGGGAAACTGAATTGATCTCTTCGATCTTCAGTCTGTTCACTCACAAATGCAACCTACGTGTCTACCCTCTCCTTTATAGACCAGGGGTTGAGTATTATGGCCCACACAGAGCTAACCAGGGCAGTAACTGGCCTGTGCGGACCTACTGTGTGAGATTCATCTCAGAAGGGCCTTCTCACGTGCTCCTTTGGGTGACACTCCCAACACCCCCGTGTGCACCATCTTCTGTTCCCGCATGAGGAAACAGAGGCTCCCAGAGTTTGGGTCTTTGCTGAGGTCCCACCACTCAGAGCTGGCGGATTCAAGATCTCCTCCAGGTGCTGTGTCCCGCCCACTGCACAATGTCACCCCTGGTCCGTAGGGAACTGTCCCCATGACGCAGGGATCACGTTGGGGGAAACTAATCAGCCTAGTACTCATTGACCATTTTCATACTATTGTTAGAATGGGTAGCTCTCTAAGAACATTACGGATACTACAGAGACCCGTTGCTTGTCCTTGAAAGTCTGATCACCCCTTGAAGCAAATATCAGCTCTCTGGAGCTAAGCCTCGACCAGCCTTAAGATCGTTTCTTTCTCTTCGTGAAAGCTTTCCCCCCTTCACCGCAATTAAGCAGCTCCGGGTGACAGAAGGGACGCTGCGGAACACCAGCTGGAAGACGAAAGAGGGTGAGACCGGCTGCATCCACTGTCTTGGGCCCTTGAGGGCTGCAGGAGCGAGTGCCATCTTCCCCGAGAGTCCCCGAGACACACACGGCCCGGTGTGGACACGGAGGCAGACAGGGCGGTTAGCGGGGGCTGCCCCCTCCACGCTGGTCGGTCTCCAGCTCACAGCTCGTCTGCAGCTGAGCCGTCCTGCTGGGGACAGATGCCCGCAGCCCAGACTCCTGTATTCTAATGGTAATGCCGCAATCTGTTCTTTGGCAGCTCAGGGCCAGATGACGTGCAGGCTGGTGACAAGGCCCTCTTCTCAGGAAACGGGGACTTCTGAGCACCTGAGGACTGGCACAGCCCCCCAGAGAGGCCCCGCTCCCCCCAAATAGGGGAAGACCCGAGAGTGAAACAGTGACCGCTTGAGCGAAGCCCAGGTTCACTCCCGCCCGGCTGAGCCGAGCTCCCGGACCGTTCTCTGCAGGGGTGACTGGCCCATCCCAGCACCAGGGCTCTGGAGTGGGGTCCCCCCTCCTGGGGGGGGGCAGTTCTGGAGGAAATCCGTCCCGGGAGCCCATGTCTGGAAGACCCACGCAACCATGCTCTGTCTGCGGGGCTGGCTCCAAGCCCATGTCTGGGGGCGAAGAGGGATGGCACGGGGGCAGGTGGCTTGGTTTCCGGCCCAGCGGTGAGAAGTCCAGGCTCCTCACCCACCACCCCTCCCTGCCTGCCCCGGGTCCGCCCTGATTCCGTGAGGCAGGACTGAGCTCCCCTTCCAGTCCCAGGCTTCCGGGCTGTCCTCCGACCTTGGGCGTCAGGGGCACGCGACAGCGGGGCCCAGGTCTGCAGGCTCCAGTGGTCGGCAGGTGGACACAGTGGGGCCATCGGCGTGGCTCCCACACTCCCCTGGGTGGGTTCCCGAGAGGGCCGCTCGGAGAGGCCCGAGCACTGCTTCTGCTCCCGCTTGCCCCTTCCCCCGTCTCCCCCGCCCCCCCCACCTCCCCTGTGTGAGGTCACTGTCACACTGGCCCGTCCACTCCCTGGTGGCTGACGTGCCCCGGTAAGGACGGGCAGCTAGACCTTCATCAGACATCACCCAGTTCTCTGTACAATGCTACTTGTCTCATTACTATGCATCTATTAGGGTCCACATACGGATCTGTAGCCAGGTTCTGGCTTTAAAATAGAAATCTTTCATAAAGAAACATCCTCACCACCTGTCAAACCCGATGGTACTCATCTCCGTATTTCCCAGTCCCGCCTGAAACCCTCACAGTCGGCTGCTAATTGAATGGCCGTCCCAGACCCCGCGGGACCGGTCCTGCCCTGCGTTCCGTCGGACTCACGACGCCCTGCAGGACGCCCCACGTTCCCCGTAAAGAGCCACTGTAGCAACGTGGTGTCCGAGGGATTTCTGTGCGTCGGGTCGGACTGGTGCTCTCTGCGCTCCGGCTGGCGCCGTTCCTTAGTCACTCCCAAACTCGTCGTCACCCCTCCCGCGCCCCCGCCCCCACCTGGATCTGGCCCCCCGGGGACAGCAGCTGTTTCCGTCCGTATGGGTGTCCCCTGCAGCTCGCGGTGTTCACGGTGTGGGGGTGGGGCCCCCTCCGTGTGCGGTCCCACGCAGAGTGCGGCGGCGCTCTCGAGTCGGATGTGTCGGATCAATGCGCACGGAAGGAGCGGGGTGGGGGTGGGGGTGGGGGGAAGCCGCGTGACCAGGGCGCACCGAGTCGGGTCAGGACAAGGCGTGTTGGCCGGGAAGCTTGATTGCCAAGGTCGTGGGGGCGGAGATCCCTGGGGTCTTGGACAGGTCACCGGTTTCTTCTGTTGCCTGGACACTGGGCAACCTGTTCTGCCTCAGGGACCCGAGGTCCCCTCCTCTGGGGAGCAGACGCCATGGCAGGGCGCTTCTCCTCGTGCAAGCGAGTCCCGACTCTGTGCCAACGCCTGTCCTCGGAGCCAGAGGGACCGCGGCGAGGGACCGCAGTGAGCAATCGCGTGCAGGTGGCACGGGTCCTGACAGGGGGAGCAAGGGAGTCACATGCATGGGTGTGCATGTGTGTGTGCGTGCACGTGTACGTGTGTGCGCATGTGTACATGCATGTGTGCAGGTATGTGCTATTTGTGTGAGGTTGTGCGTGTGTGTGTAGAAATGTGTGTGTGCATGTGGGTGCATGTGTATCTGTGTGTGTGCGTTTATAAGTAGGTGTATGTGTATACACAGGTGTATGCCCATGTGTATATGTGTGCATATGCATGAGTGTTTATATGTATGTGTGTGCGTAATGCATGCATATTCATATACATATGTGACTGACAGTGGAGGCGGCTCTGAGGACACGCCAGGCAGAGGAGGGGGCGCTGCGTAGCCGGTTGGTGAGGAAGGCACTGCCGGTGCCTGTGGGGCTGGCTGGTGAGGGAGACCTTCCTTCCGGCCTGACTGTGGGGGCGGCGTCGGCGCAGACACCGGGGGAGGGACACACCGCGGACGTGGACGGCAGAAGACACAGCAGGAGAACAGAGGAGCCGATGCGTGTAAAATCTGAGGCGCCTGGAGACCAAGCCGCACACGCAGGCGCGGGGCGGGCTTCCTGCTGTCCCCGCGTGAACGGCAGCTGTTTGAGCAGAGCAGCGGACGGAGCGCACAGAGCGCCTGGGACCCAAGCGGGCAACCAGACGGGCCCGCCGCTGGGGGCTGGCAGCGTGCGCTCCGAGGGCGTGCGTGCGTGCGTGCGTGCGTGCGTGCGTGCGTGGCGGGTGTCCCCTCCTGAGGGTGTGTCTCTGGCTGTGCGCCTTGGTCGGGGGAACCGCGAGCGAGGGCGGAAACTTGGGCGGCGGTGTAGCTACGACTCTGGACTCGCCATCCGTTTCTCGCCTCTTTAACTGTATGTTCACATCGTGCGTTCCCAGGAGCCTCTCTCAGAGCAGCTGGTGGGGCATTTTAAAGACTGCAGCGATTCAGTTCCCTGGCTCCGGGACACAGCACACTTGGACCGGGCGGATCTTTGGCAGGGCCGACGCCTTGCTCAGGTACCTGCGTGTCCAGGAGATAAAAATACACCCCGCGGGGTCTGGGGAATAAGAGAAATGCGAGCCCGATCCCTGGGCCAGCTGCTAATAAGCCACCTCCCCGCCTCCCCTTCTGCCCGCGGCCTCGGGAGGAGGGAGAGATGAGATGCGGCCTTCCTCCCCTCGGGGGGGCGGGGGGGGCGGGGGGGGCTTGCTGAACAACAGAGCAGGAGGGTCGACCAGCTGGCTGGGGACAGACCTTTTCCACGGAGACCTCCCCCTAGGGAGCTGGGCTCAGATAGAAACGCAGAGGGGGGCGAGGGGTCCTCCCGGGAGCAGTGAGCCGTGCGCGGAGCTGAGAAAGGCAGGCGGTGTGCCCCGGGGAGGAGGCACGGGCGGGGGGAGCACCTTGAACTCTGGCACAGGCCGTGGGACGAGAGCAAAGCACCTCCGCCCTCCCTCCGTCTTCCCATCCGTAAACTCAAGGTCATCGCCCCACCCCCCTGCAGTTCCGCCTGGCTTTGAAAACTGGGCCCCCCTGATCAGCTTGGAAGGTGACACGAGGTGGCGGACACGACCGTGATGTGGGAGAAACGCTGCGCAAACCCAGGGCCGCGTCTGCTCTTCTCTCCGCCCCCCCCCCCCGCCCCCAGGAGTGGTTTCCTCGGCCCCGCGTTTCCCACTGGCCACGCACGCCTTCGGCTCCCTCTCTCCTCCCACGCACTCCCCCTGGCCATTCCCAGGGGCGGGGGGGTGCGATGGGTAATGGCTGCGTTTTTGCACCAAAGCGCCGCTGCATGAGAAAGATCCGGCCGCGGTCCTGCGTTGGAGCCTCGGAGTCCCGCCCACTAGATGACGTGACCGGTCACGTGTCCTCAAGCGCCGCCCCTTGTGGGGCTCCCGTCTGCGGCCGCTTTCCCGGCGGGGCCCAAGGTCAAAGCCGCCACGGTGGGCAGGCGGGTCGGCCCCAGCACACCTCCTCCACCGCGGACTCGCCTGTCCCGAAGCGACGGCACACGCGAGTGGGCACGGAATACCGCACGCTCTCCTTCCGTGTCCCGTGCGCGTGTCCGCTTCACGGCTCTTCGGGCGGAGCTGAATCTGCAAGGGGCGCCTTTCTCGTTTGTGTGAAAACATAGTCAGACGGCTTTAGGGGCACCGCCAGGGGGAGGGGGCTGGGCTGTGCGGTACCTTCTCATTTTTTTAAGTACAATTTTTAAAAATTATTTTTCTTATGCTCACTTGATCCAATAGATCATGATCGGTTCAAAATAATCATAGCAACAATGTGTTGCATTAAGCATGCATATGTGTGACATACACGCACATATATGCAAACACATACACATGGCTGTGTGTGCTGATATACGTGAAATGGATGACAGCGACGATACAGGGAGGAGAGGGGGAAGTGAGACATTTGTTGTTAGTGTAGGACCTACACTGCCCACGGGGCGTCTCGGGCTGTTTCAGATGGGCTTGGATGCCTTGCAGGGGTTCTTGGCCAACCCTGGGGAAGGGGACTTGGCTGGGGACTTGTGTGAGCACATGACACAACACGCAGACAATGGGCATAGGGCTGCACCCCTGACACCCACATGATTGCATTAACCGGTGTCACCCCAAGGACGCCCATCTGAAAAATAAAACTCTCTAGTGGTTTCCCTAGAGTACCTTCTGGTTTTTTAGCCAGCAAATTAATCCCCGGAAAGTGTCTGCACGCAGGTGCTTCCCAGCTCAGGAGGAACGTGCTTGGGTGGTTTCTTTGGACCAGATCGGAGTGCAGGCCAGGCGGGCCTCCCGGTGGCAGCCCCGGAGGGAGGGACTTCAGGGAACCGCAGGCGGGAACCGTGCCCCCTGGGGGCTGACCATGGGGCAGGGTGCTTCAGCGGCGTGTCACAGAGCTCCTTGCGCATGGGGATTTTTCTAAGGGCAACGAGACTGCGTTACTTTAGATAGTCCCTATTTCTTTTGACCAAATAATAGTCATATAGAGACAATCACAGAGCCATCCTTTCGGGATGAAAGGATCTCAGGATAAATGTGTGACAACTCTTAGCACTGGAAGACCATGCACACTGTTGTCTAATTCTGTGGCAGCCAAGTGTCTGTCAAAAACCTGTTTTTCCCCCGAATGCATTCATGTAATTGTTGTAAGTGTATCGCGTCCTCCCCGCAACCGTCACACGCGCCTGCCATTGTGCCTCGGAGAAGCCGACAGTCGCCGCGGCAGCGAACCGCCGCTCCGCGTCCACACTGCCCGAGACGGGGGCGCCCCTCCTCCTCCTCCTGGGATTCGTGCGTCTGAGTCGTCACGGTTTGTGACGCGGCGCCTGGCGCTCCGCACGGGAAAGGGGTCCGGAATCCAGGCCGGGCCGGCCTCAAGCACTGCCCCAGAGAGAGATGGGCCGCCTGGGGCTCCCCTGGGCCTGCAGTGACACCCTGGGGGGGGGGGTGCGAGCAGAAACGCACCCTCGTACCTGCTCGTGTTCAATGGCTCGTTTGCACGCGGGAGGGGCCGACAGGCAGCAGAAGAGCCTCTTGGGGACTCGGGAGTGGGGACCACACAGACAGAGACGTGCAGTGCTTTGGCTGAGGGAGCAAGGAGCCCCCCGGTGGGGCCAGGCCCCCAGGGGACCCAGGCTGCACCCACCCTGAGCCACCAAGTCCCCGGAGCTGTGGGGGCTCGCGGCGGCCGGGCCTCAGATCTGACAACCCCCAGTGCCCTCTACTGCACGTCAGACCGGGCTTCCCATCCCTGCAGCTCACGCCCGCACAGTCTGGCTGCTTTCCGGGGCCGCCCTGCCTGGAGGATGCACCTCCTCGGAGGGGGAGCGGGCCCAGGAAGTAGGTCAGAAATGATGGCTTTCCCGCCAGGCGCAGTTCCCGCAAGTGAGAATGCCCCCGCCGGAGCTCCAGGCAGTAATAGAGTCACGGCCTTATTTATGGTGACAGCGGCAGGGAGCTGCCGCCTGGCCGGTGACGCACAGGCACCGTCCATCACGGGCCGAGAGCCCTGCTGATGTGTATATAGTCAGAGGACAGGAGCTGCTCCGGTTCATCGAGGGGGGAAGTCGGTAGGGGTCGGGGGGAGAGGGATTCAGGGCGAAGGCTCGGGGATGGGAGGGAGGGGCGTTCTGCGGTTTTGTCTCTGTTTCACGCGTGTTTCCTTCGGGGCCGCTCCAAAGGCACTTGGAGGTAAGTGTGACGCGGCTGCCTTCCTGGGGAGTCCGTTCCCCCACCATTTTTCGTGAAACAACTCGGATGACTGTGCTGGGTGCGTGCTGCTGTTCGGCCCACAGACGGTGCTTTCAAATTGTTCCGTTAAAACTGTGTCACTCGTCCTTGGAGTGTTAATGAGGTCGGCGCGACCGTTAGGGACGTGAACCTGGGAGAGCGGCAGGTCTGAGCTGCGGGTCTGGCTCTGCCGCCGTGGGACCGAGCACGTCATCCCCCCCCCCTTGCCTCCAGCGGCCTCTCCTGTACATGGAGAGAGAACTCCCCCCCCCCACCCACACACACACCGAGCTGTAAAGCTTACGGGAGATGAAATGAGTACAGCGGTCAAGCGTGTAGTGAGTGCCCGTTAAAACACAGCTCTCCTTTGCACTCTATTAAACGAAAAATAAATGTTCGCAACGGAAACTGAGACAGCTCGTGCAGACATTGCTTCTTCGGTCCTCAGGCCCTGTTCGCATCAGTGGGCTCTTTCTACTCATACAAAGAAAAATAAAATAAAATATAATTATCCAAAACCAAATGGTTATGAGTTCACTTTCAGGTAAAAGTGTGAGGTCCGTCCAGAAAAAGTCCAGCCGTTGTTGATATAATGAGAATGGTTTGTACGGCATCCATGTGACCTGGCAGCCAAGGAGAGGGGACTGGAGTGCACATGTGTGAACAATGACGACTTCACTGTACTGGTCAGTGGGGACGGTAGACACCATTGAGTGAGCGTGTGTCCCGTGGGGCCGTCACATTCAAAATGACTGAGTGGGTGGGGCAACAAATTTGCATCAAATTTTGCGTTAAGCTTGAGCATCCCTCTGTGGAAACTATCCAGCTGATGCAGAGGCTGCAGCTGTGGGCACCTGGTGACTGGCAGCTTCATGACAACAACGCACCTGCTCATGCATCACGTCTCATGCAGAGTGTTTTGGTGAAGCATCCAATCACCCAGGTGACTCAGCCGTCTACGGCCCAGATTGGGCACCCTGCAACTTCTGCCTTTTTCCAAAACTAAAATCACCTTTGAAAGGGAGGAGATTTCAGACCATCGATGAGATTCAGGAAAATACGACGGCACAGCTGATGGTGACTGGGAGAACTGGGTGAGGTCCCAAGGGGCCTGCTTTGAAGGGGACTGAGGCGTCCTTGTCCTGTGTGCACTGCTTCCTGTGTCTTGTGTCTTCTCCAGTCCATGTCTCTGTGTTTCACAGGACACAGCCACACGCCTTCTGCACAGACCTTGTGCATCAGTGAAGAACTCATAGCATCTTTGAACAGAGGGGTTCGTGCCACTTTCAGAAGCCGTTACCGGTGAGAAGGCAGTTTTGTGGAAACGGGAGAAGGCTAGAGGCAGAACCCTGGCGGGACCCACCGTCCCATCGCTTCTCAGCTCTGCGACCTTGGGCCAGTCGCCCGGCGGTCTGGTCTGACCATGCCCCCAGCCTCGTCTGTGGCCCAGGAAGGGAAGGACGCCTCCCTGTGGCGTCCCAGGGGCTCAGTCGGGTACCGGCAGCGTGGCTGACGGGGGAATGCAGAGAATCACCTCTTCTCCGGCGTCAGCCGTCGGGGCGGGGGGGGGGGCGGGTGTCAGGGAGGCGTGAGCCTGGGGAAGGCGTGACGGGCAAAACCAGGCAGAACCTGCCGAGGTCCAGGCCCCGGAAAGAGTGGGAACCCGAGGACCCTCCGAGGGTCACTCGGCCAACCTTGGAGGACAGAGGAGGACAGAGGACACAGGACAGAGCAGGACGAGACACTCGAGCCCACGTTCAAGCCTGGCTCCAGGGTTCAAGGCCGAGCCGGCCAGGAGGGGGAAGCGGAGGGGAGGGCCGGCGCAGGGGCCTGGCTGCGTGAGCACCCAGCCGCCTTCCCTGAGACGGCCCGAGCCTGGCTGCTCGTGTCCCCCCTCATGTATCTCTCATCCACACGCATCCGTGGCCCCAGCACCCGTGGCCCTGGCACCGCGGGGCTGCCTGCGTCCTCAGGACCCACGTGCCACGCCACAGGCGCCACATGTGGTCTGTGACGAGGAAGCGCGACTTCGTGCCCACAGAGACGATCCTGGGCGTGGTGGCAAGGTCGGCCTCCACGTCTCATGAAAATCGGGCTCGGCCGTCTCTGGGCCCCAGGCGCGCAGCGAGCTCTGGCGTCCGGGAGGTCTGCTGAATGCACAGCCCCCCAAACCACCGGGCAGCCGCCGAGGAACCCCTCTCGCTCCACGCCGTGCCGTCCACGCCAGGGGCGAGGGCTACTAACTCGGTCCCAGGGGAGGGGGCTGACGTCCGCCTTCCGTCCCCCGTCCTGGGGTGCGGTGACAGCGGCCGCTCCCGCGAAGACACTGAGAGCCCGGGCCCTCCGTCCCGTCCGATGACAGGGAGGGTTCCCCTGGCCTTCCCAGGTTCACGGATTCAGGTTCTGCATAAAGAGCCTTTGTTGTCTGGGGTCGGAGAGTAAGTGAAGTCTGCGAGCGGTGGGGGGTGACTCCGATAAGCTCTCTGTGCGCGGAGGAAGCTGATATTTCCACGTCTGCTGAGCCGAGGGCATTTGTCGGGCGCTCCCGCCGGCCGCAGCTCGGGTGACGGCGCAGGCGGCCGCGGGCCCCGCGGTCAGGGCGGCTCTCCCGCTCCGCTCGCTCGCGACACGGGTGTTAGCTTGCAGCGCACCTGTCTGAAGCCCGCGCCACCCCCCCCCCCCCCCACAAGGCCCCTCACGAGGGCAGCGAAGGCTCAGCTCCGGTTTCCGAGCCGGTGAAAAATCAAACCTCTCCTTTGTGGAGAGGAAATCACCAGCACTTTGGGACGGTGCTGACGGGAGAACCCAACCCAAGGTCGTTCCGGAGCGGGTGGCCGGGGCCACTCCAAGTTCCTCAGCTGGGCTGTTTGTCTGTCTTGGCCGTGAGTCCGCCTCAGCGAAGGAACTGGAGACAATAAAAGCAACAATAGATTCTAAAAAGCCGAAATTAGCATGTACGGCATGTCTACTCCAAATTGGTTTCCGTTCTAAGGCTCTTGCAGGGTTACTCACTTAATCCCCTCAGTGAGCGCTCATTTACAGCGGAGGAAGTCGAGGGTCAGGCGGCTCGAGTTACTCCCCCCCCCCCCCCCCCGCAGGAGTCAGAGTCCCCGAAAAGCACAGAGCCCACTCCGCGGTGAACGTACCTCCCATCAGCCCCGTCTGACTTCTCGGCTCCACGCTGCTCCCCACCACGTTGCGTGTGACACCAGTACACGCTGATATTTAACCGTGGGGCTGGGGCTTCTCCGTGTCTTCCGTGGTGAAGTGACTCAGGCACACGAGGGCTACTTTCAAAAAATAAGACACACATTAAAAACAAAGAATCCGTATGCCTGCATCACATTTCATGGTGTTGTTTACATTTTAATGAAGGAATGTAACTTTGGAGACGAGTGGAGTTTGTAAGATTAGAGGCAAAAGAAACTACACGTGAGTACTTCGGTGGCTCTGGTGAAGCTGCTTTTCAGGGGGGTGTCTCGTGGGTCCGGGGACCTGCCTTGTGTCACTCTGCCGCTTGGACGCGCTTGACACCGAGACGCGTCCCTCCGGGGAGGACCCAGCGGAGGGGCTGAATGCACGCTACCGGCTCTCTAAAGTGCACAGCCGTCAAGCAATAGGAATCTGTGCGTGAATCTCGTCGAAATGGTTTAGGGCGACCACAGTTCATGAGTTCATCGCTATTACTCTGGAAAAAAATTACAGTGATCAAGGACAGGGCTGCTCTTTGGTGCAGTTATCACACCGACCACACACCCGGGAAACAGGCAACTGTTCTGTGCGGTTGTCTTTGCCGTTTGGCTTTGGAAGCAAGGAGCTGAAGGACGCTCGAAGGAACTCAGCAGCCACGCCGCCAGACGGGGTTCCGGGGCCGTGTGGTCCCTGAGCTCCCGCACCCGTTTCTGAGTGAGGCTGGTGGTGCCTGTGCCGCCCTTCTCAGGTCCAACGTGGCTGTGCTCAAGGGCCACACTTGAAACCACAAGAGGCTGCCAGGGGCCCGATGGTGTGCGTGCTGTAGTGTGGGACCTTAGAACTTGTAGGAAAATGCCTCCGCCCGGAGCTCAATTCGGTGACAGCCACCAGGACTGGGAGGACCACGTGTCCCATGGTTCTGACTCAGAGCATCCAGGAGTCAGGGAAGAGGTGAGGATGTCATTCTTACTCCTGGTACGCACGCCTGTCTGGTTCCATCTCTAGGAGAAATGGACACGCCCCCACCTCTGTGATGTGGACGAGGCGCCCGAGTATCTCCCCAGTGGCCGCGGGCAGCGCCTACTAGGACCCCCAGCTACCTGTGAGGCTGTGGCTCAGGCCTGGCTGACCGCCACGGCTCACGGGCAGGGGGTAGATCTCCAGGGAGCTGCAGCGCGGGCCTGGGGTGATTTCGCAGGACGCAAGTGTGTCCCGGGTCCAGGGTTCCGTCTGGCATGGCTGGGCTTGTAAACACCTCATCCCCCTGCAGGCTCACCTGCCCGCCCCCACGCAGAGGCCCGCCAGGCTCCAGCCTCCGCTGGTCCGAGCATCCTCGCCCACCCTGAGGAGCCGCCGCACCACTGCCCCCTCTGCCTAGGACGTCCTTCTCTCCTCTGACGCCTACGGGCAGACCCCCTCCGGAGAGGCGCAGATGACCACTGAGTCCTCCTGCCAAGTCCCACGTTCATCCAGGGACTCACTTTTTGACTCGCGGACAGTGCTGCTCACCAACCTCGGTTACAACATTTATCACCGTGCCCTCCTTGAGTGTGACCTGGACTGAGCCTGTTTTCCTCCGCTGTGGTGGACGCAGTGCCTGACCGGTGTCCAGGACGTAAACACCGGGCAGCGGACCGTGCTCTACGCTCCCACAGGAGGCCAGCCGCGGGGCCTGATAAGGGTCTGGCCAGCGGGGCAGGCCTGGGCGCCCGAGCCCGCCTGGAGGGCTCCGCAATGCCGGTGAGGCCCGGCTGGCTCTCTCAGCTTCCCCTCAGACACAAGGAAGAAGGGTGGGGCGGTTCGGTCTTTGTTTCGTTTCACTCACTAGCAAATATATATGTGGTGGTCCCTGCACTAAGAAAACCTAATATTTTAAAAGAAAATGTTTCTTTTCAATCCCCTTGTAGAAAAACTCCAATCTCCTTTGAGCCAAAGCATCATCCTTCATCCTGTCTTGTGGCTGTTACTTGCTGAATTCCCATCCCTGCTGTGCACCCACTGGCTGTGGTCCCCGCTGGTCCCTTGCTATCGGGGCTCCTCGCACCTGTCCACTCGCACCTGTCCGCTCGCACACCGACAGCAATGACCCGCTCGGTTGTCCAGAGTCTTGCAGTTTCACCGCCTTTTCCCCGACGGCCCCTCTTCCCAGGCTGGGCTCAGCGGCCCGCCGTCAGAGCCAGGCCCGGACGTCATCAAAGAGACCACTGGCGTGGCGGCCTCCACGTCAAAGAGACCTGGGCCTGGTCATCCCCTCACCACGCACCCTGCTGGGTTGAGCGCCTGCCCACTGTCTTTGGAAGAAGTGGAAGTCCCCAGCCCGGGGACCGGGAGGAGAAGGGGCCCCCTTGGGGTGCAGGCAGGGAAGGGGACGCGTGCGTGAGGTTCTCCCACATCCCCATGTGCCGCCGGCTCTGAGGGTCTGGCGGGAGGGGCCACCGCGGGACACCGCCCGCTGGCTTTTCCCTTGAAACACGTCGTCCAGTTTGCAGCCTTTTCTAATCACTTGCTGGAACTTAAATCTATTCTACCTCCTGCACGTTTGTACAGCACTGTATACGGAAAATGTATGTATGTGTATATGATACGGAATTCTAAGATGGAGCCTTTTCTAATCCATGAGCTATGTTACTATGTTTGGACTCTATTTAAACCTGGCTTCCTAAGGAGCAACTGAGAATAAAAATTAGGCACAAAATTAGGCCTTGTCAGTTGCAAAATCCCCACAACACTGGGCGTACCTGAGGCTGGCTGGCTGCCCCGCCGTCCCCAAGGTCACACCTGGAGGTCAGAGCCCTGCTTCCCAGCCACAGGCTGTCCCAGACCCACGAGTAAGCTGCCTGGAGGTCGCCAGAGGTTTTCTCTGGAGGAAGCTCGAAGGGTTCCGGGAGGAGGACAAGGCGAATGGAAGGCACACACTCACCGTTTTACAGAAAAGCCGCCGGAGACACTCACATCCGCCGCGGGCACTGCGGCTGAAAACCACCCCCCCACCTCGAGGCCCCCGCCTCTGGAAGCAGGCAGGCAGAAAGCGGTCCTGCCCGCCCAGCCGTTTATGCCTCTCCCAGCCCTCTGTCCCTGTAACCAGAGCTGGCGCCCTGGTGCCCCATCAAAAGGACGGCTAGCAGGAAGGTCAGGTTCAGGGAGGGGCTACAATTTTAGCAGCACTTCCTGCTATGAGCCTGACCTTTGATCCCCTGTGATCGCTCAGCCCCGTGAGCAGGAGCAAATGTCGCTCTGACCCCTCTGTCCTGCAGGCCCCGGCTGGGCGTGAGGTCAGGAGCCCGGGCTCAGGCTCTCCAGCAGGCAGACTGGGAAGAAGAACTCGGTGCAAACCCACCTGCGTCTGAACTAAAATTTACGGCGCGCACCACCAGGCCCCGGAGCGGCTCTCTGCTCCACCAGAGCAGGACGGCTCGTGGGGGCCGGATCCCTCCCAGCTTTGCTTCAGTGCGGGACGGCCGAGGCCTGGGAAGAGGAAGGCATTTTCCGAATCAAATCACTAATGGATGACCCGGATGAGGCCAGAGCCCCGTCTGCGGGACTTTCGGAGTCCACGCTGTGAGGGTGTGTCTGCCGGACCAGACCTTCCCCACGGCCCCGTCCGCCGGGCCTCCCTCGGGCAGCGAGGTGAACCGCGAGGAAGGCGGGCAGACACCGCTGTAGCAGCGGCAGCTGCCGGGCAGGCGGGAATGACGGTGGGCGCGACCTCATTGTCCACGTCCACTTTCCTTGGCTGTGACATACGAGACAGTGGCTTAAGCTGCAATTCCCAAACAATGTTAATTTTTTTTTCCGATTGGCAGAGAATGCTTTGAAACTTCAGATTTCTGGGTTCCATCGCAGATCTTTAAATTAACACCTTTGGGAGCAATTCCAGGAACCTGTCTATTTCGTACCACGCAGCGTGCCCACAAGCAGCCAGGTCAGACGACCACTCCGAGACCCCTCGGAAACCCCACGGGCACGGACGCTTCATGACCGGCGATCGGTGCCCCCCGTGGACACCGTGGGAGGGACTGTGGGTGCAAGCGGAAGGGCAGAGTGGAAGATGGTGAACCTCTCTGGGGGTGAGAGGGACAACAAACGAACTCATCTGAGGCTTCAGGAGGTGGAGGGCTCCGTTAAACTGATACTTTCCGTTCTCGCTTCCCAAGTGCACGTAACAACTCCCGGCGGCTGAGGAATGACTCACCTTCAGGACGCCCTTTGCAAAAACGAGCTACCGAGACATGCATTTCTATTTGCACAAATACAGACACCTTACAGTTAAAAACAAGAAGTATTCTGGAACCCCAATCCCCAGGTAAGGAACTGAAACGGGCCTCGGACCCATCTGTTGAATCAGCCGCAGGTGGGTGGGTATCCAGCCCGGAGTGAAACCCGGCTCCCGCGGGCAGGGCTCCTCATGGAAACCCGCAACAGCGCCCCCTGTGTCCACCCTGAGCGCTGCTGCTCGCGCCGTGGTCCCGCTTCGGACTGAGCTTGGCTTCTCCGGGCTGCGCACATGCGCACAAGCCGCCTCCCCCGCCGCTCCCTCCCGCTGGAGCCCGCTTCCTCCCCGCGCTCACCTCCCTGGGTTTTAAATGCTTCCTGTGACTCAGATGAAAAATTAGCCTGAAATAAATACCCCCGGACGGCCACAAAGGCCTTCTGTGCAGGGCTGGGGCTGCCCCATCCCGGCGGGGGCCAGGCGGGGGGCCAGGCCTCCGGGGTCAGGCGCAGCGTGACCCCGCTCTGCTCTGGCTGCCGCTCCGGTTTCTCCGAGGAGACAGCGCAGCCCCCGGATCCGGTTACTGGCTCGGGGAAGGGGGCTCGGTTGTCCGGCGTGATGCCTAACCTTTGAGGATGTTGCAGGCTTAACTTTCCCCTGTGCCTTGAAACACATGCAGTTCTTCAGAACGGCCTTTTACCAGGGAAGGTAAGCATCCCGAAATCTGGTTCAAAAAAAGAAAAAGTGGAGATCCTAAATGGCCAGATTCCTGAAGATCTGGTCGGAGAACTGTTTACAAGGAAACCGAGTCGGAGGAACAGGCGGAGGACTGCAGTCTGCTGTGGGCCCCCACCCCCCCTCCACGCCACCCCTCACTCCCCCCACCCCGTGTCTCTCCATTCACGGCCGTCAAGGTCCTGGTGAGGACCCCAAAGGGGTGGAGCCTCTTCCCCACTCACTCCCTCCCTCTTACCTCCCGTCTTCACCTCCTTTCCCCCACCCCGTGAGCCGTGGATGAATCCTCACTGTGCCCTCAGCCCCTGTCGGGGTCAGCCCCAGCGCTAAGGGCTCCAGAAGGATGGCGTGCACGCTCCCGCCCTGAGAAGGCTGCAGACTCCAGTTCTGGAGGGAGGAAACCCACCACCGACCACCCGGTTGGGCAGGGGAGCTGGGAGAGGCCGCGCCACTCGGCAAGGGGCTGGGGCCTCACGGACAACGGGCATCTGCCCGGACTCCACGGGGTGAAGGGGGGCCCCGGACAGTACAAATGGAGGTGCCATTCCACTGTGAGAGGGCCCACGGGGGCCAACGCAGACACACAGAGCAAGCGTGGCCCCTCGGGTCCGTCCCCGGGGACCGAGGGCAGAGAGCTGGCAGGACGGGGCGGACACTGTTGGGGGCCCAGCCGGCCACCCACGGCCTGGGCGCGGGCCGCGGGCTGGACATCGTGGAGGCAGGAAGGAATCCCAAACTGTTCACGTGTTCAATCAGTCTGGACAGCCATTGTATCAGAACAAGTGTGCCCAAATATGTAAAGGCATGAGCTATAAATGCATCGTTATTAAGTTGCTGTATAGTTTATACACGACGGATTCCAATGACTTAGGAAAACACACGTCGTGTTTATAAAAACACAGAGGCACATCGGCTGATGGGCGCTGAATCTTATCAACGTGTTGCTATGGACCCCGCGTCAGCCTGACCACACTTCGTCCGCCCTGGTGCGCACACACGAGCAGCAGGCACAGAATCTCCCTACACGATGCTCCTTCCACCTTCCCCTCGCTGTCCTGTTCCACGTCTCTTCAAACAATAGTTTGTTTATTTATTTATTTTAAAGATTCTATTTATTAATTTTTAGAGAGGGGAGGGAGGGAGAAAGAGAGAGAGAGAGAAACATCAATGTGCGGTTGCTGGGGGCCGTGGCCTGCAACCCAGGCATGTGCCCTGACTGGGAATCGAACCTGCGATGCTTTGGTTCGCAGCCTGTGCTCACTCCACTGAGCTACGCCAGCCAGGGCTTCTGTTCCACATTTTTCCTGTGATGTCTCCTGCCTTCGTGGTGTCTCCTGCCCAGTGCCCCGTGCCTTCCTCACGGTCGCTTCTCTCCTTTTAAGAAAGAAACTACTTTCTTTACAACGCTGCAGCCCTTCAGAAACTCCCATCTTTCCCGCTCGTCGCCTTCTCGCTCTGTGGCATTTAATCTCGCTTTCAAGGCACCGTCTGCTTATTTTTGTTTCTAATTAAGTGAATTTTCAGGTCCAGGGCTTTTGACAGTGCCAAGGAAACGCAATTAAAATCACACTGGTCACAGAGGAAACTTTTGGCAGAAGCACATTTTTATTCCCTCTCTGAAAAAACCGTATCAGGAACTCGGCCAGCCTGAGCTTCGTCTCAGCGGCTCAGCGCTCGGAGCTGTGGGCGGCCCGCCCCACCTGCCTGCCGGCCCGCCCCACCTGCCCGCCGGCCCAGCCTCCGCCCCGAGGTGCCTCCTCCGTCCCGTCCTCGGAGAAACTGCTTCTGAGTGTGCCCGAGGGAAGCACTTCGAGGCTGATCCCGTGGACTGAGTCCAAGTAGCAGGCAAATGGAAGCCGCACGCCCCAGTGCAGCCTCAGACAGGAGTCCTGGGTGCTACAAGGGTGACCCTTGGCTGCAGGCATGAGGGCCTGCTCAGGACGGCAGGATCAGGCCGGGTGGGTGATCACCCCTCCCAGGGGGCCGGCGGAGATGGACCATTTGAAAGAGAAAATAGAAGAAGGGGAAGGTGGGCCCTGCTGCCCTTCCGAAGATCCCGCAGCAGGCCGACGAGGCTGCAGACTTTTCCGTTTGCCTTGCTGAACTGCACGGAAATGGAAGCTCCACCCTCGGCGGTTCCCACGCCAACGCCTCCCGGAGCGGCGGGGAGCCTCGCTGAAAGGGGCAGGAGCAGCGGTGGGCGCGGGCTCGGCTCCCTCCCCCAGAGCTGCTGAGAGCAGGAGGGAAGGCGGAGCGGTCCGCACAGGAGCCCGGTGCTTCCCTCAGAGTCGGCATCCTGTGTGTCTGAGGAAAGAGTTGTGACGAGTAATTAACTCTTAGGGAGGGAGGGAGGGAGGGCAGGAGGAGAAGGGCAGGGAGGGGCAGGGTGCAGGGCAGAGGGGAGGGGGCAAAGGGCAGGGAGGAGGGAGCGGGGAGGACAGGCGGAGGTCCGTGGTGATACCAGGGCACCGTCCTGGGACCCAGGGGGCCCCCGCTGCCGACCTGGATCTTGCTCTCTCACTCGCTGGTGAACTCGAAACTGTGACTTTCTCTGTCTGCACGTCCGTTTCTTTCTCGGCACAAAGAGAAGGACTGAAGTGGGTCATTTCTCCCAGCTTTAGTGAGACGTGGTTGACGCATAGCTTTGTGTACGTTTAAAAGGTTGGGAGGATGATTCCATCGATGTGTGTATCACACGCCCATCACCTCATGTCATCACCATTGTGTGCGTGTGCATGTGTGTGTGTGTGATGAGAACCTTTCAGACACGCAGTCCAGTGTGGGCGACCAGAGTCGCGGCTGGGCACCGCCGCCCTGCTCACACTCGCCCGGCAGGTGAGTTCCATGCCCCGTGGCTCTCGGAGACACGCCCTGCGCTCAGAGTCTGATGTCTGGAAGCTCCCGCCCGTCTCCCGGAACGCACTCGGCATTCCCACGCAGATGCCGCTGCTTAGCTGACAGACTGGGACGCTTGCTAAGTAACTGTTGTAACACTCGGAGAAGTTCGGGTGTTGGCGTCACAGCGCCGTTCTCCTCCTGCTGTGCCTGCTGGAGTTCACGGCCGCAGAGGACGGAGGAACGATCCAATCCAGTCCACCGATCGGGGGCGGGTGCATCGACTGGCTCAGGAAAGCCCCTCGCCTGTATCCCAACGCAACTGCGTGCAAACCAGATGGAAAACTTTCCGATGAGAATGTTTGCCAACAGGAGGGACATGGGGGACACACCATGCCCTTTCCCGTGACTCTTCCTCTCTCCCAACACGCACACAGGCATGCACACATGTGTACACACACAGGCACACACTTGCGGGTCCACACTCACTCCATCTTTTTCTAACCACACACGTCCTGAGGTTGCTTTGCTCGTGATGTTGGCTTTGACTGCTCCCTCCGTCTCACCGTCTTCAAGGGGCTGCACTCCAAGACCCAGCTTGTGCCTCCTCTTCCAGGAAGTCTTCCCTGCATTCTCCCCTCTCCTGAGCTCCTATCCATTGTGCTCCTTGCACCCTTTACACAGGGAGCCGTGACATTTGTTTACGGTCCCAAGAGGCCTGTGTTACTTGTCTGATCTTTCGGGTCCTGACCCCTGAGTAGGTACCCCATGAATATCAGCAGTTTGGGGGTCCAAGGAGCCCTTTTGCACTGAGAAGCACACACAACACAGCAAGTGGGTGAGGAAGCAATAAATAGCACCCTAACTAGAGGAATGGTGTGTGCATCACAGCCCAGGGCTGAACGGAGGGTCAAGGGTTCTCTTCCGAAATTGACGTTGCTATGGATACTTCTGGGATGCGGACTCCAGGGTCCACGGGGAATAGAGAATTGCTTGCGCTGAAGCCCCTCGCTTCGTGAGGTGGTTCCATGAGAAAATGACTCAAAATCCTCAGCAGCCTGAGGGTTAACGGCGCCGGAGCCCCGATGCATGGGCCTGCTCCTGGGGAGGAACGTACAGCGGGCCGTGAGACGGGCTACAACCTCAGGTCACGAGTGGAAGGCTGTGTTAAGTAAGAAAGAATTAGAAATGAACATAAATTAACGAGGTTATGACCTAGTAAAAGCTTTCCCACAGTTAAAGCTCTCTGAAATTGCCTTTTGCCTTACTGTGTAGTTTTGAAAATCAATGAAAATTAATGCTAATGCTTCTGGGCTGCCCAGGAGGGGAGAGGGGTGCGTTTTAATTCCGCAACTCGGTGCTGAGTGGGCAGCTCTGGCAGCGAGGAGGGTGACCGCGGCCCCGGACGCCCCGCGGAGGGCGCTCCTGAACTCTGGTGCGGGCGCAGCCCAGGACCGCCCGCCGCCCCGGCAGGCCCTTCCCCGCCGCACTGGCGGTGCCGGCCACGCTCTGCAGATGGCCTCTCTTCTGGCAGAGACTTCGTTGTCATTGCTTCCGAAAGGGTTTAGATGAACTCGGAAAAGAAGGAGGTCAGGTGACCGTTCAAAGGGGTGTTCAGTGGGGGACAATGACATTGACTCCTCCATGCCCTCCAAGGACTCTCTCCCTCCGCCGTGTGTCAGCAGCCAGGTGGCCCTGGGGGCGGAGGGCACTGTGTGGAGAGGGCACACTGACCAGGCAGCGCTTCCGTTCACACGAAGGTGCTTTTCTCTGTGTCCCAGGCCCTGGCCTTCCCGGGCCCACTGTCAACACGCCCACCAGCAGGTAAATTCTCCTTCGTACACCCCTACCTAATTCCCACATACGTACACACAGTCGCGTACACACACGGTCCTCGTTTTGAAAGCCTACACATACACACAACCCAGTCACACATCCCCGCAGGGAAGCCGGGGCCCTAGACTTACTTTGTGGGTGGACATCCCAACGCGAGCAAGACACTTCTGCCTTAAGGCCCCTGGGACAGTGAGACCGACCCGGCTCGTCTCAGATATGCTGTCGCCTCCTCTGTGAAGCCCTGCTTCTGTCCCCAGCCATCCTGGGCCTGTAGAAGAATGGGTGTTTTGCAGAGAGTGGAGAGGGAAGGAGGGAAGAAGGAAAGAAGGGAGGGAGGAGGGAGAGTAGGAAAGGCCCTGCTTTGGAAATCAAATGTCTGAGTTTGAGATTTTAAGCAGTTCGCGTTGGTCCCCAGCCCAGTTTCCGGTCTCTGGAGACTCCTCTCCCCCCCTGCCTTCTCCCGCCCGCAGCCTCCGCCCTCAGCTGGGGTCCCCCCCTCCCCCGGCAGCCACGGTGGGAAAACTCACGTGAACTCACGACGTATCCCGTCCTTTGGAACCTGGGAACACGTTTACACAAGCTGTTTAAACTATTCTCAACACACGCGCCAGCAAACGCAGCAGCAAATTGAAAAACTAACGTGAGATAATTACTTGAAAAAATCACTCTGAAGAATTTTTGCAACATTCATTTACATCCATTGTTTTTCAATGTCCCTTAAATTAGTTTCGTTTGGTAATATGCTATTTAGCCAACCCAGCTTATGAAGAGTACGTAAATGTTTTAAGTGCATATAGATTTATAACATAGATGCAAATATAGTTGCATGAGCAACATAAACAGATGATATAATTACATATAATGTGTGCACGGAGGTCGCATGCACATACACATGCAACAACACACAACCGCGATCCCCCGTGAATGAGCTCTGGCCTTCCCGGCCTCCCTCCGTGCTGCGGTGGCCCAGGGGGGTGGCGCCGAACTTGGGCTTTTCTCCATCACTCGGCGGACTGGGGACAGCGGCTGCGTCCTGGGCAATGGCTTGGAGTCGGCCCTTCCCTCGGTGCTGTCTGCCCTGCGCCCCCTCCTCCGCACTCCCAGTCCCTTTCTTGGTAAGAGACCGGGGTGCCACCGAGCCCTGAGAGGAGCTGGAGGCCCGAAGCCAGGCTGGGGCGGGGCAGCCCGGCTCCCCGGCTGGTTTCACAGCCGCTGCCTGTTAAGGACGGGGCCTCCTGCGGTGCTGGGTGTCCAGTAGAAGACCGGCTTTCCTGAGAACGGGAAACAAAAACTGCAGTTTTTTTCCCCCGAAACAGGGAAGAGGTTTTGAGTACCCAGCCCCGATTCTCTGTAGCCCTGGCCAGGGAGCGTGTGGCGTGTTAGCGTCTGAGTGTGAACGGGGTCTGTGAACCCTGCCTCTGCCTTCCCACTGCAGCCGCATCCCGCCCCGCGCTCTCCTCTTCCCTCCGCCACACACCTCTTTCCTCTCTCCCTCTCTCTCCCCTCTCCCTCCCTCTCCTCCTCTCTCCTTCTCCCTCCCTCTCTCCCTCTCTCTCTTCCTCCCTCTCTCTCTCTCCTCTCTCTCCCTCTCCCTCTCTCCCTCTCTCTCTCTCTCCCTCCCTCTCTTTCCTCTCCCTCTCTCTCTCTCCCTCTCTTTCCTCCCTCTCTCTCCTCTCTCTCCCTCTCTTTCTCTCTCCTCCCCTCCCTCTCTCTCTCCCTCTCTCTTTCCCTCTCCCTCTCTCTCTCCTCTCTCTCTCCCTCCCTCTCTCTCTCTCTCTCTCTCTCCTTCTCTCTTTAAACCTGTCATGCTGATTTTATTCCCATATTAGTGTTCAATGTGATACTCTCATGATGAAAGACCGGAGAGCAATAATAATACACGTTAACATCAGGATTCTGGCATCGTTACGGACGGGACCAGAGTGAGGCTGCGGTTCTCCTGCGTGACCTTCCCCACCCCCGCCCCCCACCCCCGCCCCCGTCACCAGCAGAAAGCCCAGAAAGCCACATCCATATTCTCAGCCGGGAAATACGGCCACAGCTCAGGCACCCACTGGGCTTTTCTTCACTTCTCACGGAAGGTACCTGCAGTTAATAGTTAAAGGAAGAGAAATGAAAGGGCATCCTGAATTTCTAACAGAAAACGTGGGTTTTCTTCACGTTATGCTCACTGCAGCTTCACGTAGGGGAACCCGGTCACAGCCTTTCCAGACAAAGGCGGCTTTGCGCACAGCTCCTAACACGAAGGTCAAGGCTTTAGTCACACTCACACTCACACTCACACTCAGAAAGAACAAGAAATCCGTGCAGCCAGGACGCCGGCCTACGCCGTCCAGCCCTGTGCGTCTTCACACGCAGCCTGGAAGCGCACGCACAGAGGAAGGCTTCCGCGGAAGCACGGGGCTCCCCCACGCGCACGCCCACCTCCCCTCAGCGACCGGTCGCAGAGGCAGACCTTGCTCCACAGACGCTCCGCTGGGTTTGACGCACGCGTGCGAGTGAGTGGATTGTTCTCCCCCCGAAGACGGCATCACAGTACTAACATCACAGATCGGAGGGGCCCGTGGTCCTGCTCCTTCGGGTCCCAGAGTGTCCTCCCACGAGGGGCAGAGGGTGTGGCACCGTGCACGTGTGTGGCACAGGGTTCGTGTAGACCGGGGGCGCTCCTCGGGCGAGAAGACGGGTGACGAGGCCTCAGCAGCGGAAGGCTTCGGCCCCGAAGGCCGCGGGAGAGAGCGGCCAAGGCCCTGCCGCTGGTCGCCTGTTGGGTGGCAGTGACACTTTTCAGGCTCCTCCCTGGATGGTCCGTGAAGCGTATGGAGAAGGAGACCAAATCCCTCCGCCGGACAGACTTCTTTATCCTCTTTTCATCCTTGGGTCTTTGCTGCTGCAAAGAAATCAGGGCCGTGACCAGAATGTTCCCTCGTGTCCTGTGGGTTCCCGTGCTTCCTCTTGTTCCGCCACTAGCCGCGAAGGAACGTCCCTCATGGAAGTCGGCCGTGTCCACACACCGAGCCGTGTGCACAGGTGAGCGGTGGGTCTACGCGGTGAGACACAGTGTTTAAGTGGCCGGGACAGGTGCGTGCCCTCCCCCCACCCAGAGGAGCTCTGGCCCTTCACCCCTGCGACATCGCGGGTCTTGTGGAAAAACCCGGCCGGTCACACGTAGGTGGCAGACAGCAAAGCACTCTCGCCATGCAGCCAGACCGAAGGAAAACCGGCTCAGTCAGCTGAGGGCACTGGGGCTTGGCCGCTGAATCTGACACGTCAGCTAACACGCCTCGGCCAGAGAAACGTTGCAAATGGGAGTACAGACGTGTGTCAGTGACAGCCATCTCCGCGTCCACCCCTCCCCCCACCACCCTCTCATTACCGCTCCAGATGCCCCTGCCTTGGGCCGAGGCCCCCTGCCCGGACCCGTCGCCGTGTCCTCTGACATGGTGGCCTGGAGCCGGTGACCAGGCGCCGCTCCCGCATTGGGGGGCTCTTCTCCTGGCGGGCCCCTGCCTCCCCTCGGAGGAGGAGCGCGCTCCCCGAGACGCCCTCTGCACCGGGGCTGTCGGTTTTCTCACGTCGCGCGTTTCTGAAAAGCCCGCCTTCCACACGGCACTCACGTGCTTCCCCGTTCCACTCCCGCCAGCGGCGCCGCACGAGGGTCCCAGGGCAGGGCACCCCCGGGGGCTCCGTTCCCTGCCAAGTCCTGTCGGCCGCCCGAGTCGCTGTGCCGCCTGCGCAGGGAGCCCACCCCACCTCCACCTCGTAAGAGTCTTCCCTTCCTCACCGTAACAGACCTGTTCCTCCCCGCCTCACCTCCCCCCCACCCACCCACGCCGCACTCTCACAGGGAATAACCATGTCACCTACAAAACGCCACGGTTCAGCAGCCTGGTAGTTAGTTGGTCACTGCTTTCCACCTTGACGCTTGACGGGCCACGGTCCTTCCCCCTGAACGACACCTCTCAGGGCACCCGCTGCTCGGGCGGCCACCCCGAGCCCCACGGACTGGGCGGCTCAGACCACAGGAACCTGTGTTCCCACGGCTCCAGCGGCCGCAGGGCCAGGAGCAAGGCTTCTGCTGACTCGGTCTCTGGTGAGGGCTCTCCTCCCGGGGGGGCCGGCAGCTGCCCTCCTGCTGCATTCTCACGGGCCCTTCCTCGGTGCGCCGGTGCGAGTGCATGCCATGTGCCCTCAGTTACTTCCTTACCACCCTCACGCGCAGCCAGGCTGAGAGCTAGGGCACCCACATACAGATTTGCCCGGGGAGGGGGCGTAACTATTCCACCATGACACCCATGCATCCGGCACCCAGTTTCACTGCAGCTCCTCGGGCCGGCCCTCTCTACACTGGCACCCCACCCGTGCGCGCCCCTGCTGGTGGGACTCTGGGTCCGTCCGCTCTCCCTCGGCCCCTGCTTTCCCCTGAGTCCAGTGCTCCTTCCCCGGGAAGCAATTTCAGGGAGCCCTCGGCCGTGCCCTGGTCTTGTCGCTGCAATCATCGGATACGCTTCAGCCCCAAATGTACAAAAACGGTCTTCCTTTCCCCTTGCTGTGCGTCCGGACAATGCAGTCCTGCAGGGCGGGGCCCCGGAACAGGCAGCCGGGCCCCAGGGTGCACGTGTGGCCCCGCGCCGGGCCTGTCGACACCTCCCAGCAGCCCCGCTGCGCTCCTTGCCATTTCCCGCAGAGTCGGGGTGAAACATTTCCACCCTCCACAAAACCTGTCTCCCGGAACACTCTACCTCACCCTCTTAAAGAGATCCCTTCTCCTTCAGTAATCTCAGTGGGACTACCTCTTTCCTTTTTTTTCAAGGAGAATGTTATTTTTTTTTAAGATTTTATTTCTTTTTAGAGAGAGGACAAGGGAAGGAGAAAGAGAGGGAGAGAAACATCAGTGTGTGGTTGCCTCACGTGCGCCCCCTACTGGGGACCTGGCCCACAACCCAGGCATGTGCCTCGACTGGGAATCGAACCGGCAACCGTTTGGTTCCCAGGCCTGTGCTCAATCCAGCGAGCTATACCAGCCAGGGCACTTTTCTTTCTAAAATCCCATGAAGCAGGACCTCTGGAAGAATCGGCGGGCCGCAGACGGTGCAGGTCCAAGCCCCATCCTTCCCCTCCTGCTGGACTCGCGGGTGCTCCCCCCTCGGTCCGACTGCCCTGCTCCCGGAGACCTGGCTCCCGCCGGCGCCCAGCCCCCAGGAACCTTCAGCAGCTGGGTGTCCCTTCTCGTGTGTCTTCAAGCATTTCTGCGTCACTTTGCCCTGCCTGTATTTCATGTATGAGGCCACCTAAAATCTCTCTGGCATCGAGAATATACACACCATGAAATCACGGCTTCCTGAAAATCTACCTGTCGGCCTAGAGGTGGGGACAGACGCACCTGCAGTAACCTTTCTTGTCGCCCCCACTCCCCACTCTCATGGGGACAGAGGTGTCAGGACAGAAATGACCGGAGCTGGGAGCGAGACAGTCCTCTGCCCCTGGAGCCACCACGTGCTGCATTTCACATCGACCCTCTGCGGGCAAGCACCGCGCCCACTCGCTGCCGTCTCTGTGGCCGCGGCTGCATGTGACCCCCCAGGGAGGAGGGGGTCTCTCCGGGGGTGCCCATCCCTCCTCCTCAGCCAGCCAACCCCGCGTCCGAACCCGGCTCCCCAGGGTGAGTTCCCAGGCTGAGCAGGGTCACCGGGAGAACGCACTCCACCCCCCAGCACCCAGCCCTGCAGGCGTGAATCTGCGTGGCCGTGCCGCCACGAAACGCAGTGGCGCCTCTTCCACAAGGTCAGTAGGCAGCTGGTGGGATGGGTGGGGGCAGCGGTGGTCAACAGCGGCCACGGAGCCCGTGTAAGAGCAACGTGAATCCTCACCGGCACGAAGGAGAGAGCAAGAGGCACTGCTGTGGCACGTTCACACAGAGTGGGACGAACAGAACCACAGAGGTACAGGGACAATGCCCCCGGGGCGCTTCGAGGGCACTGACGCAGCGGGCATTGGTGCAGTGACGCTTTGCACACACGTGAGCGACACACAGACGTGGGGGCCGGGGCGGGCTCTGAGCGGGCAGCGAGAGTCTGCTGTTGAAGAGCAAAGTCGTCTCGAGATGTGGAGCCCGGCTCACCGACTCTGTCTCGGAAAGACTCAGAAAAGCAGTCTGCGGACCCTGGAAGGACGAGCTCAAGGGGGGAGAGGAATGCTTGACGGGATACAGAGTTAGTCACTCGGT
The DNA here is from genome assembly GCF_004126475.2 of Phyllostomus discolor. Classification (NCBI taxonomy): domain Eukaryota; kingdom Metazoa; phylum Chordata; class Mammalia; order Chiroptera; family Phyllostomidae; genus Phyllostomus; species Phyllostomus discolor. Next base: position 1,506,402 of record NC_040908.2, on the reverse strand, counting down.
GGCACTGGTCCGTCACAGTGACGAACAGAGGCACCAATGGTTCATGCTTATCATTCTGGCCTCTGAGATGACAGCCCCTTGGGGGTGGAGGGACGCTGAAGACAGAAAAGCCCTTCCTCCTGACAAAAGTGGTTTGCAAAGCAGCCGGGCGAGGCAGGGCACGCGAGGGGCCAGCGCGGCTACCCAGCGGTGCCACGGGCTCCCTCCGCCCAGCACCGCCCGCATCTCCGGAAGCACCGATCGTCTGCCCAGGGTAGGGGGCCCTGGGGGCCAAGGTGGCGGGAAAAGTGAGCCCCGTCTCCGGCTCTCCCTGTCTCCGGCCCAGAGTCAGTCCTGGAATTCCTCGTTTGGCCTTCACGTTCACTGCTGACAGTTACTAACGCTGGGTTCTTAAGGCACGATTTCCTGAAACCCCTAGCGTGTATGTAAGTGAGCAACGTCGATTGATAAGAAGGATCCAGGAGGGGTATTTGCAAAGGCTCAGGAACATGAACAACTCTGGGTTTTGCGAGGAAAAGAGCAGATTACCTTTTTCTCCTGTTGAGTAGCGTTTAATCCAGCCAGGAATGGGAGATGCACTCACACACACGTTAAAAAAACAAACAAACCCTGGCTGGCATAGCTCAGTGGACTGAGCGCGGGCTGCAAACCAAAGTGTCGCAGGTTCGATTCCCAGTCAGGGCACATGCCTGGGTTGCAGGCCATGACCCCCAGCAACTGCACGTTGATGTTTCTCTCTCTCTCTCTCCCTCCCTCCCTTCCCTCTCTAGAAATAAATAAAATCTTTAAAAAAAAGAATCTTTAAAAAAAAAAAGAAAAACCTAAAGCAACACAAACTTGACCGTGTGCAGCCGAGACTCGGTGGCAGGCAGAGCAGACACGCAGGCTCCGTGGGGAGGGCTCCGCCTCTAACCTGTCCCGCTGCTCCAAGTTGGCGACTCGCTTCCGCCCCGAGTCTCAGGTTCTTCGTGACGAACAGGCCCATCGTCAGAGTCCCGGGGCTGGTGTCGGTGACGTCTGCCGTGTCCTTCGTCTTCCCGGGCTCTATAGACCCGGAGGCGTCTACAGCAGATAAACCCAGGCCGGGAGAGCGGGGCAGAGGGGCGCAATGGCCTTGCCCGCAGCCCCGGCGGACGCCCTTCTGCTGACCCGGGCCGGGCCGTGGGGCAGGGAGCTGAGCGGACTCGGCGGGAGAATCCTGTCTGCGAGCGGACACGGGCGGAGGGAGGAAGCTGCCTCCCGCTGTCTCAGGGGAAATGGAAGAAGGCCCAACCCAACCCTGGGTGTGAGTCGTTCCAAAAAGAGGATCCCAGGCTGTCAGTGCCCCCAGCTCCACTGAGCTCACTTCTCCAGCTTTGGGGGGCGATGAGCCCGGGGCGGGGGGTGGCCCGCAAGTTCACACGGGCACCTGCTTCCCGGGGACGTGGACGGCGGGGGGTTAAACGTTCCTCTCAGTCAGTTCCATGATCTTCGTGTCGTTCAAGCCAGAAGTATGAACGTGAGCCGTGGCTGAGATCACCCGCCACAGCCCACATCTCGGCGGCCCCCAGCCCTGCAGCCATCTGTCACCCACTGTCCTCTCGCACACGCCCCCGCCTCCTGCACTCACCAGGGCTCTCGTTCTCCCGCATCCGACTCCCTTCGAGACCCGCACACGTGCCCCCTTCCTCCTCCCGTGGGAGGAGCGATCCTTCCTCTTGGAGTCGAAGCCCACTCCTCCCCGACTGCTTCCCACCCCTCGGAGCCGGAGTCAAGAGGGGCCTTTCCAGCCCCCCGTCTCGGTGAGAAGTCGTCCCTCGGCTCTCCCACACCCCAGCAGCAGCAGCCGCTCCGGCGCACGGCTGTGAGAGCCAGGACGCACGCAGCACTCTGCGAGGCGCTCTATAGGTGTCACTAGCTCCCGTGCTGTCCCAAGCGCCCCGTGACTTAGGGACGCCCCTCTATAGAGGTCCGCGCCGAGCTCCCTGGGCCCAGGTCTGTGAGCTCAGCCCACGGCATGAAGGGATGCGCCTGACTCACCCCGCTGACCCTGCGTCAGGGTCTTGGAGGACCCCCGGCCCACTTCCTCCCGGGACCGTTGCGGGCCCTAGTTGATCGGACGAAGGTCAGAGCCGTCCCCCGTCTGGGCGTGGCGGAGCTGACCTGTGGTGCTGCGGCATTGGGGCCCAGGTGTCGGGGTTCTGGGGTGTCGGGGCCATGCCTGAAACTGGGAAGACCTGTCACACAAGACACCGAACATCAGGGTCCATGAACACCGGGGTCCATTTCACCGAGACGTTCCGGCGCTTGGGCCATTGCACGTCGGCTACCAACACCACGCAATGATGGCCTCGCACAGCCATCCGCCCTTCCGCGCCGAGAGATCGTGAAGAAAGACCGCGTTAGAGGTCTCAGTGACTGCATTTTGTTGGAAAGCATGTGTCTTAAATTCAGTTGCAGAACTAACACATTCAGGGTTTATCAGATCATCAGTTTTTGTAACTGAGGTGTCCTGGCTTGCTGCTTTATCCCTCCCAGGCGCTAACGATCGGGTCTATCACGGCCGCGGGTTAACTGAGCTGTGTGTGCTAAGTCCGACCCGCCGCACCGCAACGAGAGCATGTAACACGGCGTCTGCCCTCCGTCCCAGGCGCTGACGTCACTTCCCCACGCACCGGTGCCCGGGGGGGGGGGGGGGGGACTCCACGAGGCATCCGTGCAGACGGGGAGGGGAGCCGCGGCGCGCCCTTCCTGTGCGCTCACCGCTGCGCCGCGGGGCAAGCGGATTAATCTTCATTACCAGCCCCCAGACAGCGAGCGTCGGGCCGCGACGCGCCCGCGCAGCGCGCCCCGCCGCGGAGGCCGCGTTCCCACGGATGCAGGTGCGCCCGACAGATGGGCGGCGGCAGCGGGGGGAGGGGACGGTGTTCCGCCCCAGGAACCCGCGGGCGCTGCTGCCTGCCCCCCACTCCGTGCCTCCCTGCGAGGGGCGACCGCGAGGAGACACATCACGCTGTCTGGAAGCTAGCCCCCTTCCCCTTCGCCATGATTCATTCTGACAAGGAGAGTTGGAGAGCAACAAGTAACGCGTGATAAACAAGATCCATCACCGCGGAGAGGAGTGTGCCTCAAAGCGTCCTGTCACCATGAATAATCCTGTTTGGTTTTCAGCTTCCCCCGGGGCGGCAGGAGCGGGGAAACGGGAAGTGTCCCCATGCAGCACAGGTTAGGGGGCGGGGGACTACCTGCCTGAACCCCGCCTCCAGAAGAAGGGCCCTGGGAGGGGCTTCCCTGCCTCCCGCCTGCCCTGGAGCCGCCTGGGGCCCCACGGAGCCCTGGTGTGGGGGCTGGCGGAGGCGCAGACCCCACACCTCCACTCCCACTGATTTCCCACTCGCTTCACCTCCTCGGCTCCTGCCCCTGTGTTCTGAGAGGCTGGCCGGGGTCTCCCACGGTGCCTGCGAGGGCGGAGTCTCCCCAGAGCTCAGGCATTGCCTGGTGCTGCCCCTCTGACCCTGGGGGTCCCTGGCACCTGGGCATGGCACCGTCTCCCTGGACACACAGAAACTCACCTCTGACCCAAGCAACGTGGCTTCCGTAGGCCACGTCAGCCACGATCACTCCTGGAGAAGAAGAATTATTTCCCAGGACATGAGGTGCGCCTGCCCGGTGAGGGCCTCCGCAGCTCTCCTTCGGAGGGGTTCTCATAACGCTCACCTGGAAATACTCCTGCCTCAGCCCTGTCCCCTCGGCTGGAACCCGTCCCGCCCTCAGGGACACGATTCCACAGCTCCGCCCAGCAAGGACCTCTGTCGTTTGGGGTGGCCCTGAGCCACGGTGATCTGCACACACAAGTCACTTTTCCTATTCTTTTTAAAAGATTTTTTATGTATTTATTTCTAGAGAGGGAAGGGAGGGAGGGAGATAGAGAGAGAGAAACATCAATGTGTGGTTGCTGGGGGTCATGGCCTGCAACCCAGGCATGTGCCCTGGCAGGGAATCGAACCTGCGGTGCTTTGGCTCACAGCCCGAGCTCAATCCACTGAGCTACGCCAGCCAGGACAAGTTACTTTTCTTGCAAAGTGATTAACACCGTTTACTTGGTTCTCCGCCCCAAGGAGTGACGCAACCACACCCCGGGGGGGAAGTGCCGGACCCCAATCCTGCCCCCAAGCGGCTCTCCGGAGTTGGTAACAATACGATGCATTGGAAGGCAGTGTATTTTAAAATATTTTCTCATCATGCTGCGGAGGTGGTGGAGGGTCGAGAGAGCCGAAGGACTCCCCTCGCCCCGACCTCAGACGAGGTGTCCGGGCGAGTCCGGGCGCAGACTCAAGTCTGCCGTCTTGTCGGGATGTCGCAGAGATGGGCTGGGCTTTCGGGAAATTGCCTACTCTTTCTACGCTCCACTTATTTGTAAAAAACACGGTTCCTGCCCGCTCCGCCGATGTCCTGCGGAAAACCGAATGAGCTAATAGGTACGATCACACGTGGGAACTCGTGTGTCCATGTTCTCGCGTGTGCGACGCTCTCACTTGTTTTTGTGGTTGTTACAGAAGCAGTGTAGTGGCGATTCGTGCTTTTTTATTGGTAGCAATTAGTCGTTTTTTATTATCACCCTACCCTTTTCACTTTTTACTTCAGTGTGGAAACCAGCGCTCATAGGAGAATTCTGTATTTCACCAGTACAAAACCCCCACCCCCACTGGGAAAACGGAAATGGCGTCGTCGTGTTTTGTAAAAGTTCTTCATGTCAGCAGACGCCCACAGGACACTTTCCCCGTGGAAGTCGCCGTGGACAGAGCGCCTACGAGAAGGGCTCCGATCCTTGCTTCCTTCTTGGACGCCTGTTAGCGGAGAGGCCCGGCGTCTCCCGGACAGGGGACACTGAGGTAGGTCAGCCGCGCCCTGTTCCTGCCCCCCGTGGGCTTCGGTCCCGTCCCCGGCCCCTCGGAGGCTCAGGAGCCACAGCCGTGACGTGTGTGGCCCGTGTCACCGGTGTGCTGGGTTCGGAGAGGACGCCCGGGATGGCACTCGAGTGGCCCCCGGCGCCGGGTGAAGGCCGAGGACAGGGCGGGGCACCCGTCACTCTTCCTTCCTGTCACTGTGCCCGTGGGGTCGCCTGTGCTCCTCCCTGTAGTGAGGACCCTGACAGAGGTGCCCAGTCCTCCCGTGCTGTCACCCCTCCCAGCCAGACCAACGCCCACTGCCTCACAGGGCCGGGCCGGGCAGGGAGGGCGGAGGCCCTGCCCGCTCCCCGACACCCCCAGTCTGTCCCCTGGCTCGCCGCCGGGCAGCCGACAGCTCAGGCCACGGGCGTTCGATCCTGATAACGCAATCAGCTCAGCGGCCAACCCGGCTCACCCGGAGGAGACAGGCGCTGCGCCTAGCTTTTCCATCACTTCGGACCTCCCGGGGGTCAGAAGAGACCGTTTCAGTTACTCAAAGTTTATGTTCTGGGGGATCTGAGGCTGCTACAAGACACCTCAAATGTAAAGTAAACAACAGGACCAGGCCATCTTTTGTAATATATTCTCTTAGCTACCTTGCTCCTTCCTTGCCCGAGGGGAGCCTGACAAGGCCAAGGCCCCTCCAAGACAGAGAGGACGGGGAGGAAATGGTTCTCCAGCCGCCCCCCCTGAAGACGCGCTGGCCGGGGCGCAGGGCCTGGGCGCGGAGCCTGGGCGCTGGGGCACTGGGCCTGCAGTTCTCGGGGCCCCACCTCCAGCCTGCCCCCAACGTGAGCACACAGACCCACGCCCATTGCCTGTGGCTTAGACACTGAACAGATTCGACGGGGTGCAGGGAGAGTCCTGGGACCCAGCCGCCAGTTTCCCAGGGGCGCAGGTGTCCAGAGGGGTGCACGCAATGTGCCGTGTAGCCACAGGGCGGGGAGCGCTTGCTGGGCCCTGGCGAGTTAGGAGGGCTCCTGGGGGAAAGGGCGCCGCCATGCCAGGCATCGAGGGGCGACCATGACACTGAGGGCAGGAAGAGAGGGCAAAGGACAACAAATGAAGCAGAGGGAACAGGACGCAGAGAATCAGGGCGGGGTCCACAGCTCCCTCGGAGAGCGGTGTTCGCCCCGCCTGCAGCTCAGGCTCCTGGGAGGCCGCGTCGGGGAGCGAGCTTGGGGGGCAGAGCGGGAAAGGCAAACCTGAGCCTCAGCTCAGACTGTGGGCGGTCGCTGCCAGGTTTGAATGCTGGCGCGTGGGTGCTGGCGGAAGCAGGGCTAGAGGGCGCTCGACAGTGTCCGTGATATCCTGAGGTCCATTCTCACGAGGAGGTTTGCCTGGATGGGCGGAATCTGCTCATGCCTGTCGCTCTAGATGGACCGAGACACAGTGTGAGTCAGCGGGCGCACGGGGGGCTGGGGTCACTGGTGGCAACTCCCTGTAGCACGTCGTCATCCTTTGGTGCACCGTGTTGAGTTTACACATCACTTTTCTTCCAAGTTATTCAAAGCAGTGCCCACAGATTATTGCATTTCCCCTGATGTGTCTGAGACATAATTAGGCACCTGTATCGCCATGCCTGCTTTATAAATGTTGGCGTCTGGCATACTGCTCACAGAATCTGCTCACGACAGCACGGCACCAAAACGGCATCCAGCCACGCGTTCCCCCGGTCATCCTGTGTGTGCGTCCCCGTGTGGATGCAGATGTGGTGAGCCTTTCTCGCTCAGTGATTGCGTCCACGGAATATTTTTACCCTGACTTCACAGTTTTCCAGTTAACTGGACCAGCACATTCTAAATTTCTAGCACTGAAGAAAAGCTGCATAAAGTTGAAAAAAAGTACAAATTTTACACATCTTGTTAGTAAGATTACAAGAATATTGTTTACACACTGTCCGTTCAGGGGTTGTAGGGTCAATCACATTCCTTTGGGGGCCACCAGAGGACATGCACAGTGAATTAACTGGGTCAAGGGCAAGGAGGGAGGAAGTGCCCGAGAAGAAACAGAAAGGGCAGAGCCTGGCCAGGTGCGCTGAGGTTCGGGCTGACATGACGACGGAGCCCTGCGCTGAGCCCAACGGCTGATGCCTGCAGGCACAGTGGTCGAGGCCAGGGAGCTTAAAGATGCTGCGAACCCGTGCATTTGCATTGGCAGAGAAAGGGGATGCGGTCGATGCAGAAACGGATGAACAAATATGCAGAGTCTCCTTATTTCACAAAAACTGATCATTCTGTGTTATTTTATGAAAATGGTTAAAATTAGTTTAACAGAATAAAACATTAAGTTTTACAAAAATTAGCTCAAAATGGACCATAGACCTAAATAGGAACTTCAAACTGTAAAAGTAGGAGGTAACATGGGGGCAAACCTAGATGACCTTCGATATGACCGTGATTTTCTGATACAACACCAGCCACTAGACTCACGGAAGAAATAACGTATCAGCTGAGGTTGGTTAAAATGAAAAATTCTGGACTTCCGGCCAAGATGGAGGCATAGGTAGACACACTGTGCCTCCTCACACAACCAAAAAGGCAACAACAAATTTAAAAACAAAAAACAACCAGAACTGAGGGAAAATCGAACTGTATGGAAATCTGACAACCAAGGAGTTAAAGAAGACACATTCATCTAGCTCAGTAGGAGGGGTGGAGGCGGGCAGCCAGGTGGAGAGGACTTGTGACAGGGTGGCAGCTGGCAAAGCAGGGGTCCCGCATTCACATGTGGATAAACCAGGAGGAACAACTGGGGAGGGAGACAGACCCACGACCCAGGGCTCCAGTGCGGGGAAATAAAGCCTCACACCTCTGACTGTAAACACCTGTGGGGGTTGAGGCAGCGGGAGAAACTCCCAGCCTCACAGGAGAGTTCGCTGGAGAGACCCACAGGGTCCTAGAACGTACACAAGCCCACCCACCCAGGAACCAGCACCAGAAGGGCCCACTTTGCTTGTGGGGAGTGGGGGAAGTGACTGAAATCCGGCAGAGAGCGGAGCAAGCAGCACTGCTCCCTCTCAGACCCCTCCCCCACACACAGCGTCACAACGCAGCGACGTGGGCTGCCTGCCCCGGTGAACACCTAAGACCCTGCTAAGGCGCCTAAGGTGCTTTCTCACAAAGCCAAACACACCACACGATTGGGCAGTTGCCGTCTTGGGAGTTTCCACAAAGGAGCTGGACACCCTCGTCCACACAAAAACCTGCACGTGGATGTTTCTAGCAGCTTCGCCCATAATTGCCAAAGCTGGGGAGCGCCCGGGACGTCCTCCGGCAGGTGACGGGAAAGCAGCGGTGGCCCATCTGGACGGTGGGATGTTATTCAGCGCTAAAAAAACGGAGCCTTTGAGCCCTGGCAAGACATGGGGGATCCTTGAGTGCGTGTCCCTCAGTGAGATGCTGGCCTGGAAAGGGTGCACGTGTGATCCCAATTCTATGGCATTCCGGAAAAGGCAAAACCATGGCCACAGGACAACCGGCGGCTGCCGGGAACCGGGCGAGGGGAGGAGGACGACAAGACGGAGCGCAGAGGGTGTCCAGGACGATGAAACACGTGACACAGGACCGTGGTCATCAGCGACTTGGGTGTGTCTGTCGAGACCCACAGCGTGCACGGCATCCAGAGGGAACCTCGATGCGAAGCGTGGACTTTGGGTGACTGGCATGTGTCAGGGAAGGTTCAGCCTTGGTGTGGAAAACAAAAAGGTCCCACTCCGGTGAGGGCGTCAGGGAGGCCGTGTGTGGGGGGAGTGGGGGAGGAGAAACCCCTGTGCCTTCCTCCCCATCCTGCTGTGAACCGACAGCTGCCCTGAAAAGTCAGCCTAAAAATGTTGAACTGAAGGACCCCCTGATGCCTGTCTCCTCCAAACACCTGACTCCCCCACAGACTCCGGACGGACTCAGGTGATTACGTAAACCTCTCAGGCATTGCCATGGTTATACTGCCATTAAAGCCGGTCCCATTTTTCACAGCTTTGGTTTGCGGTGTGATATGACAAATGGAGGAAATAGCTTCCCTACATTTCTCCCCGCTCACCTCCCGGTTCCTAAATTCCTAGCAAGTTCGCATTTATCAAAGTCACATTCAGTCCTAGAGCCACAATCACGTGTAGCTCAAGTCCCATATTCACATCGATTCATAATCACTCCGGATCTTTTTCCCCAAAGTATCTCCGTTCCAACCATTTCTCTGTGGATGTCTTGACTGATCGGGTTTCAGCGTCCTTAAGAGCGAACAGTCCCCTTACCCATACACCTGCAAGGCACCTCGAGGAGTCACGGAAGAGCCAGGTCGTGCGTTCCCCCCCACGCTCAAGGAGCGCGTGCTGCTGCTCCCTGGCGTGGAGAATGGTGCGCACCCTCTCCGCCATTGCCCCTCTGTGCCCGCTGTGGGATGGGCACCTCACTGGGTTGACTTTTCCCACCAAGAACGTATGAGGGTTACGTCTTGGGTTTTTCTTTTTGTGTGTGTTTGAGGGTGTCTTCCTGTTCCCTTTTTCACAGGTAAAAGAAAAAAAATAGTGGGTGTGTAACAGTCTCACCTGATGTGTCTCCCCCTAAGGAATTAGTAGATGTAATTCCACCCTCCACGGCGAGATTTCTGGCATTGACTTTCGGTGCTGAAAAATATAAGACCAGACTAATTTTACCATGTTTCAGAAGCTTAATTTGTGGTCCTTAGTTTACTAAAAAGTTCCCTTCCCCCCTTCCTTCCTTCCCCGTTTCTAGAAACCAAGTGCACATGGTCACGTTCTGAATAAACGATTTAGGTCCGTGCCAGATGCATTGGTCCGCATACGGATCACAGTTATTTATGTAGCAAATGACTGTGGTGTCTTTTAATAGTGCCTTCAACCTGCCATGAAAAATAAAAGCCAGGGCCATGAGCATCGCCTACATCCTGCCGCCCGGCTTCCTCCATCCATCCCCCGGATGGCCCCTGGGGGCCAGCCCTCGGTGCAGCCCACACCCACGCGGGTGCGTGTGCCGTGCAGGTTGGAAAATCCAATGACTTGTGAACCCCGAAATACTAAGTGACATTTAAACTTACCTTATGATGCTAACACTCAGTCCCTTGGAGACGACCGTGTGAGAGGAATCCCCCTCTTTGTGGAAGATCAGGGTAGGGATCACAGACAAGGAGGTCACGGGGTCAAGGTGGGGGACCAACAGTGACCGTGGGCGAGAAGCGTGGAGACAGCTGGGTCTCCCCCGGAACACCCTCCAGGGGAGGGGATGGACAGCCAGCTCAACAGACGCCTCGGCCAAGTGCCCTTGGCCGGCGTCCTCCTCTCCACCCCAAGGCGGACAGCGGGCCCCTGAGCGGTGGCTGCCTGTGGCTGTGCACGGGCCGTGTCCCCACGCGGAGCAGAAAAGGACCAGTGGGGCGCCTGGGCCCTGAACAAGGACGCCAACGCCCCAGACCCTGGTGCAGAGCCAGTCGGCCGGGTCTCTAGATACGCAGGTGGTTCTGCTACGTCCCCGAGACAGGACGGCCTGTTTGTCACAGTCACCGCTGGAGTTCCTTATCCTAACGAGGGGCGGGGGGGGGGGGGGGAGGACACCTTTCCAAACCCTCACTGCATGTCTTTCTGCAGCGCGATGACCCACGGTTCCTAGTCTGCAGACGAGGTCACAGGCCTGGACTTGCCCTCCACGGAGAACTTGGCGTGCTCCCCAGAGACACGGGATCGCGTCTGTGCTCCCCGTCTCACGAGGCGCTAACGAGCCCCCGAGGAACGGCAGCAGGAAGTGGCTCGCGGCTCCGCCTCTCAGTGCGCTGCGCTGGCTCCGGTGTTGGCCAGGGCACGGATTCCTGTTTTCATCGGTCTCGGGACTTTCTTACTGAAGTGTGTGTTCCTGGACAGTAACTGCTGGTCGTCAGCAAGCTTCCGTTTTGAGATGGGTGGGCACCGGGCCTGCGAGCTGAGACGGAGCTGCATGCGCCCGGCCCGGCAAGGCCGGCGGGGTCCGCTTCTACCCAGTCGGCCAGCCCAGCCTCGCCTCTGGGCAGACCCGGCTTTCAGTCTGCGCCTCAGCAAAGCCGCCGTGACGGCGTGGCATCGCCCCATCCTTGCTGCCCGCACGCCTCCCCCCCCCCCCCCGGGCCGTGGCCACCTCCTGCAGCCAACAGCCGTTCCCAGCAGCAGCGGCCTGTGTGCGACTCTCCATATCGGTTACTGTTTTGTCAATGTTTTTACATAATTAAAATTTGTTTAAAAATCTCGCAGCCAAACTGTCCACCTTTACGCGGTGCTTCTTTCCCAAGCGTATTAAGAACCGTAGTCACTGCTCAGAGTTTAACATCTTACCAGGTTATTCTGCCCAATGCATGTTACAGTGTCAAAAAAAGAGCATTGTCTGCAGAAAAATCTAAGGTCCGATCTTAACTCTGCCGAATATTAGTTACATGATGCAGGAGATGTGGTTTACCGTCTCCGAGGCTGGCTTTATGTGGCAGGATCATCTCCAACAAGACCAAGTGCCTATCGGAATGGATGGAGAACAGGGCCCCCCCCCCCCCCTCGCTCTGAAAATCCCTCTGTTAACATCCTTCTTCTGATTACAAATGTTCCCTGGTTTGTTACTGTCCCCAGACCACGCATGAGGTCATCGGTCCAGCTGAGCTGTCCCACTGTCCCCACTCCGTCCCCTTCCGTCTCCTGGACGCGTCCCCCAACCCCACCACACTGGTGCCCCCACGCCCCACCAGGCTGCCCTCACTGAAGCCGCCTCATACCCGTTCCCAAGCCTCCTCCCTGCTCCGTGATGCACCTTCCGGCTGCCCTTCCGTAGTGACGCTGCAGACCCCCCGACCCCCCGCCCCAACGAAAAACGACTCGAGTTCTTACTTCCCTCCCGAGTGAAGCCCTGTGTGTCCTGACCCGCACTCACGGTTGAGACATTATATTAACTTAAATGTGCGTCTGAACGTTCAGACCCAAGGACGGGGAAGTGTAGATCCCCAACAAGGTCACTTCTAGGCCAGGAAGTGCCTGAGGCCGGCACTTCCCGGAGTCCTGGGTCTGGACGCCCAGGGTGCTGGGTCCTTGTGCTTTCAGCTTTCACTGGGCAGCCCGGCCGATGAGAACGCAATTCAATGTAAGCTCTGCCTGGGAGGAAATAGAGTTTCGCTCAGAACGATTCTTATTCGCCTTCATCCTTCCCTAGGCCTCCCCCACCCTGAGCTCCCTCCCGGGTGGGCAATTCCACTCCACACAGATGCGGGGGGGTGAGGACAGCCCAGAGCCAGGGCCAGTGGGTTTCCCCAGGGGAGGGGGCTGAGCCAGACGCTGGCCAGTGCAAACATCCACCCACCTTTCATTATTATGATGATGATGATGGTGATTACTATTTGAGGAAATCCCGCCTAGGCTCTCCAGGTCATCCTGATTATTTCTTAGAAACATTTTGTGTTCAGCTCTGCTGGTCTCTGCTCTTACTTTTATTATTTTATCCCCGTGTATACATGGGAGATCAAATTGTAGCCGCATTAAGGAAATCTATTTATTCAGGCCCGGGGGCAATATTCCGAACATATATTCTTCTGCAGCAGACCCTAACCATATAGGCTTTTCCTGGAACGGCTTTTATTAGATTTCGTGGAAGGGAGCGGAGAGGATTTGCTGAATTACATCTTTAACTCGTGACGCGACGGAGGGAAGTCCGGGCACACTCAAGTGACGGACGCCTGTGGACGCCGCGCTCCGTGTCCTCCCTGAGACCGAGTCTGCATTCTGTGCGGCTTCTAGTCGATACCTGGAGCGATGATTTTCGGGTTCAAACAGAAAACCTTTGAATAGTTGAGCCATCAGTTTTATCTCTAAAATAATAATGACAGATATGTGCAGCACGCACGTGCACACAGATGTCACTCCTGCGCGTGGTGACACCCTGGAGAAGGAGGGGCCCTCTGCATTGTCTGCCCAGCCCTGCGAAGGTTTGGGAGCATTGAGTGGCTTGTCCCGAGTTGTGGCTCCTAAAAGAGACCCCGATCTCGTGACTCCTAACCCACGTTCTGTTCACCACACAGCCCTGGAAGTCGCCATGACAGAAATCCGGAAAAACATCCCACCTGGTGCCCACTGCCTCCCAAGCGCCCCTCCGAGAATTTGACCCCGGAGGGAAAGAGATGAAATTCTGTATGTGAGCTAATTCTGGAGAGTGTCCTTGGACTTTGGGACACAATGTGTTGACAATTATTGCTATTACCTGGGTTTCAAGATGTGTTTGTCCTCCTTCCACACCAGCAGAGCAAAAATTCAAACTTCTTAGTCTCTCCAACAACGGACTGCAACATCCCAGGACTGGCTGAGTCATCTCCAGCATCATGAAACACGCCACACGGGAGCCACACGGCGGCTTCCCCAGACCGGCTGTGGCACCAGCCAGGGCCCTTCCTGTCTTCACCCCCCGTGCAGAGCAGGAGCTGTAGAACAGGGGGACTGCAGCTGGCTGCCCTGGGGTGTCAGAGGCCCTGGTTCCTGTTCCTGGGACCTGTCCCCCCGCCCGCAGGGACGAGGAAGGTGTAAGGGAGAAAAGTGCCGTGCGTGGGACTCAGGCTTTTCCACGGGGGTGTGAGGAAGGCTTTCCGAGGACCCACGCACGGGAGACGGGGGTGTGGCAGGTGGTTTACCCGTGTGGAAGCTGCCCCGGGGTCTCCAGCGTCTCATCTCTGTCCCTGCCGCCGTAGAGGAGTCCAGCTGTGTCTGTATCAAGGCCAAGCCCAACGCCAGCGTCCAGAGCGCCTGCCTCGTATTACAGCTCGCCCCCCAGAGCCCGCGCCAGCTGCAGGAGCCCCCAGCAGCTGCTACACCCACAGGGTCGCGCGTGCCTGGGTGAGAGAGGGTGCAAATGAATGGGGCAAGTGGGGGTCACACGCAAGAGAGGGAGAGAAAACTTCTGTGTTGCCATGGGATTACATTAGCTTGGGTTTGGGAAGGACCAGGTGCTTTTTCAAGAGAACTCATCAATTTCCCAAACTTTTGGGAGCTTTGGGTGCGTTCGCACTCCCTGTATAAACTGACAGGCCTTTTTGGTCAAGCACCGCCCCCCGTGCCCCCCAACTACCTGCTACCAGAGGAGGAGGGGGAGGAGGCGTGTTCACCCCCTTGGAGGAGCTCAGCGCTGCGGTCCCCCTGGGTGTGACGCTGCAGCTTCCTGGGGAAGCAAACGGGCTCCTGCCCCCAGGTTACTGAGCTCCATGTCTAATTCCTCTCGCTCCTTTTTCTATATTAATAACCAGCTAAGAACCTACAGTAACAAAAGGACCAGGAGTCCACAGCGACTCTCTCATTAGGGTGCGTTCAGAAGCTGCCATCCACTCTTCCTCTTTATCTCAGCTGAAACAATACACTCAGCCGACCGTGCCCAGGTGCAAGGGAGTCTGGGAGATGTCTCTCTTCCCGGCACTTATGTGCCTTCCTGCTATTATTCGGGGGAAACTTGAAAACACATACTGGGGTGCTGCTAGCAGTCTCGTTACGGCTTTGGGGAGGTCAAAGCAGAGGGAGGACACACTCGAGTTCAGGGTTGAGGGCTCCGCCAGCAGCATGGGAAGAGCCCTGCGGGGTACACGACCCTGGGCAGGGAGCGGCAGGCCAGCCGGGAAAGGTGGGGGGAGACAGGAGACGCAGGGCTTGGTGTCTGGCGAGACCGGTGCCGTGAGGGACAGGCTGGGATGTGGGAGCAGGTGTCGTGGCGAGTGACACCTGGGGTGCCGGAGTCAGAGGCTGTCTCCGTAGCTCCTCTCCCCCCCACCCGGCTTCCCGCACGCCAGCCCTTTCCAGGGCACCACTTCTGGGACTCCCCCACTCGGAACGGCAACACTTTGTGTTCATGCAAGTCGTGCTACCCATGCAAGGAGTGTTCGGATCGGAAATTCTGCCAGGGAACAGATGAACTAATTTATGGTACAGCGGCAGTGTCTGATACCATCACAGGAGAGGCTGGTACCCCTCTTACGGCAAACAGTGCTTCAGTGAAGGGAATAAAACTGATGGTGGACTTTCAGGGGTCCTGAGGAGGTGGTCACCCCATGTCTCATCACAGTACAGATGAGGGGCTTTCACCCACAGCCCCATGTCCTTCGCTGGTTCCTGACCCCTTCCTCCGGCCCCAGAGGGCTCACGGACCGCAGTGTAAACGCTTAAATCATAAAACTTGGAGAAGAAAAAGTCTTCACGGTCTCAAGGTGAGCAAAGGTGTCACATTGTGTGTTTTCACAACACACAGTAACTGTATAGGAAAAGGTGTTATTTAACCTTTGTCAGAATTAATTCATCAAAGTGTGCATGTTGTAGGTAAATGATAGCTCAATAAAATCTGCTGGGAAAAAAAGAGGAAAATAATAGAGTTACTATGACATAGAGGTTCGCAAAATATTTCCATATGTGGAAAGGTTGAGAATGATTCATACTTTTTTTCCTGTAGTCTCTTAAAGAGTTGCTAAAACGGATTCTACCATTAGGGCCACTCCTCCCGGGGACCCCAGTGAACCCCGGCCATAGGCCTTCTGTCACCTTCATTGTGTCACTGCTTTCCCAGCTTCTCCCCCGAGAGCTGTCCCCCCCACGCAGCTGGTTTCCGCGCCCCGAGCAGCGGCACAGCGTGGTCCGCTGATGTGCCCCGTGCGTGCCAAACGGGCGCATTGCTAAGAGTCACGTCCAGTGACAGAACCACGGAATCGGGAGGAATTTGAAAGACGCGGATGAGCCTCTGACATCTGCGCATGCTCAGCCGGATGGAGGGACACGGGTTACAGAAGACTCCCCGTGGGAAAGAGGCAAAGGAAGAGGTGGAGGCAGAAGCGGCGCTCCAGCGAAAATGAATGAGTTACTGAGGCTCTGGCTTCCACGTTTTCAGGATGGAAACACGCGTCCGGGGAGGTCGGGTCGGGAGGGCGGGGTCGGGAGCGGGAGCGGGAGCGGGAGCGGGAGCGGCTCGCCTTCCCGTTGGGCGTCTGTGCGTTGCTGGTCGTGCGAGGACGGACGAGCGCGGCGACAGCACGTGGACGCTGGTTCCGCTCGTCACCGGGAGTGAAATCCGGGAGTGCTGGGGGTCCCGCGATCGCTCCCTGTGCCCGGAACACCAATGGGAGGAAGGCCTGCCGTGTGGGGGGCGCTCCATTGGCTGCTGTAAGTCGGCTCATTTGCATACGTGTCCGAAACTGAGAGCGCCGCGCCCTTTCCTATTAGGAAGACGAAGTGTTGAATTCTCGGCCTCGCAGAGCCGCCACCCGCACGTGGGGAGCCGGCCTGTGTCTGTGGGACGCGCGGCCCGTGCTGGGCAGACCCAGGAGGACAGGAGACCGCTCTGCCGGGGTGGCCCAAGGTCAGCGTTGGGAACAGCTGGGGGTGGGGGAGGTGGGAAGACACAGCCGGGTTCCCACGGCGTTGGCCCAGATGGAGGCGTTGTCTGCTTGGAGGATGGCAGAGGCGAGGGTGGCGGGGGACTGTCCGAGCATTCACGAGGAGGTCCGAAACCGCACTCACTCTTGTTGCGCTCCTACTGTGTGCCGGGGGGCGTGACGCCGTGTGTGATGCACTCCCGTGTGCAGTGCGCACCCAAGTTTTTGGCCCAAACTTTCAAGGGGAAAAAATTTCTCAATTGTTTAAAATTCAATGTATGTATTTATTTACATTTAGATACTTGGTTTTTGTGTATTGTAAGGGGGTTTTAGCATTTATTTTTGAACATATTACAGTACAAGAGATTTTATGAAACAAATCATTACAAAACACGAGAACAGAGGCTACCTGGGATTTCAGGTGCTACCCATGTGTCATGTGCCCCCCTAGTTTGCCTCAGAAGTTTGGGCAAAAAGTGCGCATTACACATGGCAAAACATGATCTATTAGTTAGTTATGCATTTAATCTAATAATGAAAATCATCTCATGAGGTGGATATGCCCTCTGTATAGGGAATAAAAGGGAAGAGTAGGGGAGGGGTGAACACATTTTGCACCGTTATCTCAAGGGGCAACACTAGGCAGTGAGCAGGGTCCATTCTCCACTGGGCGGCTGTTTTCAATTCACAACCCAAGCAGCCACTGGGTTGAAAAGCAGAACCTCATATTCAAGGAGACTTAGAGACACAACTCTTTTTCAGTGAGCCGGGATGGAAACTACAGGAACAGCCGAGCCTGAGCGGTGCAGAGAGCAGGGACCACGGAAAGGGTGGGGCCCGCCGGCAGGCGGTCTGAGGCCGCAGAGCGAGAACCTACATGGCCTGGATGCGAACAGCGTGGGACACTTGGCGTCCTGAAGCCAGGGACATGAGGGACGGCTGGCCCACGAGACCGGGGCCGGCCGAGTCCGCACCGCCCTCCGTCTCCGAGGTGGGGAAGGACGGGTAAAGCCGTCGGCAGCTCGGGACCCCCACCCAGAGCTGCAGAAGCCGAGTCGGAGAGGCCTGGCCCCAACACAGGTTTACGGGAACAGGAGCTTCACGTTCTCTTTCCTGGGACGAGGGGCGTCGTCTCCGATGGGAAGGTTCCGGGGATCCTGGGCTCCCAGTGCGCATAGGCCCCTATGGTCACCCACTCCGAGTGGGGGTGAGGAAAGCTGCCTCCGCCACGGGGGCCACACAGCCGCCCCAGTGGGGACGCCGGGGAGGCCGGCCAGATGGCACAGAGCTCAGCAGCCCAGCACAGCTGTGCTCCCCAGCTGTCGCGTCTCGGAGGACAGGACTCGGCCCCAGGGCCTGCCCCGAGTGGAGGCCTCTGCCAGCTGGCGGGGTGGAGGGTGGAGCTCCACCTGGCTGCAGGACCCGAGCCGGAGAGCCTGCCCTGGGAGCAGAGTCGCCACTAGACGAAGGGACGTGGCTGTCCCCAGCTGCAGAGGGGAGCAGGCCGCCTCGGTACTGAGGGGACTTCCCTCTGCAGGCGCGAAAACTCCTCCCGAGGGCAATGCCACGTGAGGCCGCAGCGGCCTTCCCGACCACGCGCCACATGCCCTCCCGGTCACCAGGGCAGTTCTTGGTGGGTTGGCTCGGCGGGGCGGCGGCGGGGCAGCGGAAGCTGCGCCTCTTCTTGTGCCCGTGATGACAGCAGAGCACAGACGCGGCTTCTACGGATAAAACACAACTAGGTGCAGGTGACAGCGAGGAGGGGAGAGGGCAGGGGGCGCACCCCTGCGGGAGGACCAGCCTAAGGCAGCCGCGCTGGGAGTGGAGGAGCCCCCACCCCCCTGGGGCCCGGGGTGCCTGGGAGGCTGGACTGAGAGCACCGCCTGCAGCCACCGCCTTTCTCCTGGGGACGGGGACCAGGGACTGGGGACCGGGGAGGGCTCTTTCATCCCAGGACAAGCAAACGGGCCCTGAAGGAGAAGAGGTGCCTCTGGGAGAGAGCGCACATCTGCGGGGGGGGGGGGGGGGGGCCGCGGAGCAGCTCTGGCCCCACCGGAACTCGCCCCACCGTCTCCCCACCCCCTCCCTCTCACGCACATACACACAACCAGTTACATACATTTTCTGAACTATTTAGAGGTAAGTGGCCGACAAAGTATTCCTTTAATCCTAACAGTTCAGTGCCAGTCTTCCAGAATAAAGAACCCTGCACGAGAAACATCACACAGTTATCAGACCCGGGAAATCACTGGTACGATTCAGGACATGCAGACCTCGCCCAGGGAAGAGCCCAGGCCGGTCACGCTGCGGAATGCCGCCTGCCGTGCGGGTGTGTCCAATGTCCCTCAAGAGCGCGCAGGGCGTCCAGACCTGGGCGCACGTCCGGTGGGGGTGACAGCACGTCCCACCCAGCGCAGGCTCGAGAGCTCCTTGCAGCAAGGACGACCCTGAGCGCCAGGCCCTCAGCCCAGCTGACAGCCGGAAAGCCGCGACTCAACCCTACTGTCCTCGGAGCGACATCCCCAGACAGCCCGGCGGACAGCCAGGCAGAAGGCCACCCCCATTCGCGTGGCACGGCTCCTGGCTGCGGTGGCGACCCATCTCGGCATGTCACAGTGCCGTCATGTGGGAAAGTCTCCGTGGATCCAGGACGCACTGCGGAGCGTCCCTTTGGGCCCAGCGCAGCACCCGGGGTGCCCAACACAGCACCGCTCGCAGCCGGTGCGCAGCCCGCCAGCCCCGGCCAACACCCGACTCGGGCCGTCCCAACCTGGGTGACCGCACACCCCGGACCAAACTTCACCCCCTTCTCTTCTCTGCACCCCAGGCCCCACCTACAACCCATCTAGGCCCCCGTTCTGGGCCAGACAAGAAACTCCCCCACCCCCGGAGTGATACTCCTCATTGGACTGCCCAGCAAGGCCCCGCCAGCAAGGCCCCGGTCCTTGTCAAGTTACAGTGCAAATGCCACCTCCCCTGGCAGTCACCCCCGACTCCCCAGGAAGAGCAGTTCCCTTGTCCGTGACCCCGTCACAGTTCCCACAAGTCCCCCTGCCCAGCCGGCAGCCCCCTGGCACCCCAGTTAGCAGCTAGGGGGTTTCCAGCTCCTCAAGGTCAGGATGATTGTATACCCCCAACTCCAGGCAGAACGCAGGAAATAATGATTTGTTTCTATTTTATTTTTTGTCTAATAAAATCTTCAACCCAGAAAATCAGCAAGAAAGCGAGGCAGCTTTTATGTGCATCTCTACCAGAGCCTGAGAACCCCCCCCCCACCTCGCCCTGGACGGATGAAAGGCTCACCTCCACCCCCGCCACCCCCGCCCTGCCCTCCCAGGCCCCGCTCTGCCACTCCTACTAAACAGGAAATTCCAAAGTAATGGTCCAGGGGCTCCGGGTTTCAGACGGCCCCCAGCAGCCTCGGGTCTGAGTGCTGTTCGTCATGAGCTAACGTGCAAATGGACACCGTCGCCCATCGGACTCTGGCAGGAACTGGAAGCCCCGAGCTCAGGGCAAACCCAAAGGGGACATTCTGGAGAAGGGAGAGCTTTCTGAGAAGAAAAATAGCAAAGCAAGGGAAAGCTCAAGGAGTACCACGACCTAGGGCTCCAGACAGACTGAGGAGCACGCATGCGCCCGCGTGCCGTCCGCCTCCCCGGGCTTGCAGGACGGAGCACAGTACGCGGCGGTCGGAGAGGGCGCAGAGTGGGTGGCAGAGGACGGCAGCATTTCCAGGGCACCTGGGTGCTGCGCGTCGCTGCCGCGTCCTGGGATCCTCCCTGTCCAGGGCGGAGGGCAGCCTGCAGGGGGAAGCCCATCCGCGCCGCCGGCGTCGTGGGTGTCCCGAGTGTTTACACGCACGGCCTCGTAGACGGCGGCCAGGGTCAGAGGGATGACGGGGAAGACGGCGGGGCTGATGGATGGCCGCACTTACAGATAAGATAACGCGACCCCGGTGTGCGCTGAAAACCTCCAAGTGTGCCGTTAGCCGGCAGGCCCTAGCCCAGCACACAGCGCGCATGCCCTGGGTGATCTCTCCGAACCCCAGGCCTCCGCGTGCGAGCGCGCTCGAATCCTCCCGCCCTCTCCTCCCTTATCACCCGGCTCTGATTTCTCACACCTCCTTCCCCGGGGAGCTAAGGGCGCTTCTCCTCGTCATCCGAGGGGCGCGGGAGGCGTGCACCTGCTGGAAAACTCGAGCGTCACCTGCCAGCTGTGTGCGCGCGGAGAATCAGGGAGGCGTCACGACCGCATTACACGTAACTAAGGGGACGGTGACGGGCACCCGACTCGACCTAGCCCAGGTTCGCCTCTTAAAAGATAAGTAACGACTGTGTAACAACCGTCTGCAAGGCGTGTGTCCACGTGCTCACTGCTGCACCCGGAGACTCCGTCTGGCCTCTGAACGCTTTGGTGATCACCCCGGGGGTTCCCTCTCCTCAGTTTATCGGAACTGGAGGAATCCTTTCCTTTCCATCTTCGGAGCAATGAGAAGCCGGGAATCGCTGCTAAAAACGTCTTTCCGTGGGATCTGGACACGCCCGCACCTCCCACGCAGCTGCCCGCAGACACGTGGGCGCCAGACCCTCCTCCCCAGAGGACTCCACTCCAGGAGGGCCGCCTTCGGGACAGAGGCCCCTGCCCGCGTCCCACCTCCCCCGAGTGGCTGGCACCTGGAGTCGGCGGTTACTTCGAAATAAAAATGCCAAGTTTTGAAAAATAAACTTAGAGCGGGCTTGTGACGAATCGCAACCCCCCCCCCCCCCACCATGAGAAAGCGGTGAGTGTTGTCTTGGAGTGGCAGACAGCGCGCCGTCAGCCGAGGCACCAGCACGTGCACGCACGGAGCAGAGCGCGCTTCCGTGGCGGCTGCTGCTGGGTCGTTATTTTGTCGCTACGGCGAGGACGTCGGGGTGTGTGCACGCGGGAAGCTTCACGGGGTCAGGGAACATGGAATACCCCCACCGCAGATGCGTGGGGGGCGTGGAGAGAGATGGGGGCGTGGCTTTCTGTCCACCCGCGAGGACCCATACGTTGTGCCAACTTTCGTGGAGTCAGGAGAGGGCTGGAAACCACGACCGCTGCAGCCACGTGCGCGGCTCCGTGGAACGTGCCGCCCTCTCCAAGCTCCCACCCGCATCTGCATGCATGTGCACGGAAGCCAGCAACACACGGAGGACGTCATCACTTCTCGGGCTGACGGGGGGCCTCAGAGAGGCAGCGCAGTATCTGGGCCCGAGTCAGCGGGGCCGGACCCGGGGAGCAAGACGCTGTTCACGATGGCAAGAGGATTCTTGTTTACAAAACCGTGTTCAGGATAATAAAAGCAAACAAAAACTTGATTTTTTAAAATTACAGTTCCCTTGCTTTTCTGTACAAAGCGTTGCTTCTTTGCATCCTGGCCGCACTGTACACTCTTACCCTTTCTTTCCTCTCCCTGGTCCTGTCCCTTCCTGTCTCGTCCCCCTCCAGCCCCCAGTGGAAGAGGCCCCGCCCTCCACGCGTAAGAAATAGGCACCCGTATTTCTGCAGACTAACATTGCCCATTTTGGATAAGATCAAGATTTCTTACAAAATATTTATTTTAAATGAGCATGATGGGTCTTGGCAATAGGTGATACGGGAGAATAGGGGGCCACCCCTGCACCAGGGGGCACCCCAGAACTGGCACCCAGCACCGGGACTAACAAGGGAGGCGCGCTTCCTCCAACCAGAGACCGGCACCGTCCTGGGGGACGGGCCATCGACTCCCCACCTTTCTTGGTGTAGACATTTTTACAACTGAGAAAATTTGATTACAAATTGTGAATGGCAGAGGAGTCTCGCATTGTTGTTAGAATTTCCTTACCGGAAGGAGTGTGCAGCAGTAACTGGAGAAAATATTCTTCGGAAAATCAGAATGAAGTATTGAGTGGTAAAGGCACATACACGTTGTCTCCAGCTTATTCACAAACAGTTCAAAGACACAAAATGCACACGCAGAAAAAATTAGGTGCAGTGGGCAAAACGCTGCCGGTGAACCTGGGTACAGGGCATGGGGTTTTTGTACTCTGGTGGCAGCTCTTCTTAAATTAAAATTATATCCAAACACACACCAAAATTTTTTAAAAAAGGGACATACCCAAGAAGAAAGCCTTATTATTTTTGACTCTTTTGATCTTTCACATTTTTCATTTTTCCTAGATATGCCCTCTTTCCTTTGTAGTTATTTTTATAAATTGGACACATATGTAATTAACACTCTCGAAGATGGTGTTTGTGGAGGGTTTTTTTTTTAACTCTCTTAAAGGTTGCATTTAAACATAACATCCCCTTTGGAAACAGCCCTGCTTTGCAGGGAGTTCGATAAAATATGTTTAGAAAAAATGGCATACGATTTTTCTCCAGAATGTGCTTTGATTTTTTTTTTTTTGGTCTCTGCCCCCACCACACGCGCCCTCCGTCGGGCGCACGGGGGGGCTCGTGGTCACGAAGGGCGGGCTCTGATCTCTGCCCTGACTCCGCAGGTATTTCTCCATTAAATCTCCCAGAACCCACTCGCCATTAAATGCGCCTTCAGAAATCCTTCCCTTGTGAAAAAGAAACACCGTCTCGTCCCAATTATTACAGCCTCTAACGAAACGGAATGTTCCGTGTTTCAAAGATGTGTGCTAAGCAGAAAAACGCCCACCGTCACAATTTTCCTCTGGCAGGGAATGTTACAGTCGGGGTTTCTCTCCTTAAAATTACAGTGTTTAGGGTCACAGTGCAGGACTGCGGTGATTTCCTTTTAATTGGCCGTCAGCGTTTGGGGGTGGGGGGGCGAGGTCCGGGCACAAACCGCTGGAACCTGGCCTTCCGCGCTTCCCCCCCACCCCGCCCCCCCACCAGCGGTTTCCCTCCCACGGTCCTGCCTAAGAGAAGCCTCGCAAACGCGAAGGGTGCGTCGGCCAGCCTCCGGGTGCGCGAGCTTCGGGCTCGCTGTAAACTGCATTGATCTCGCTGTTTTGTTCAGAAAAAGAAGCCGGCACGCCGGGCCGGCCGCACGAACACACGCCCTTTTGCGGGCCGGCTCCTCTCTGCCTTTTGTGGCTTCTGGCGTCGCTGTTGGCCCGCGAGCCCTGCAGCGGCCCAGCCGGCACCGAGAGCGCTAAGGAGTGGGGGGAGGAGCCAGCGTCTGAACGCGGAGATCCGGTGTTTTCTTTCTTCTCCTCTTTCTTTCCCCTCCCCCACCCCACCCCACCCCCCTTGTTTAAAAGAAATCCACCTTCCCAGCTCAAATTCCAAGTCACTGAAAGCCCGGTCAAGGCTTGCCCTCCTTGCATCCCCTTGTTCATCTCAAAGGGAGACCATCTTACGGGAAGGAGAGTTTATTCAGGTGGCGGGGATCACCCCGGCCGGGGGAGGCCCCCGGGGCGAGGGCCTGCGGGCAGCGGCCTGCGCCTCCCTGCGCCTCCGCCCCAGAGAAGCCCAACAAAACCCCAGCAACGCGGGGCGCCAGTAATCTCCGCGCCTCGGCCCGAAACCGGGGCGAAGGCGCGCTGCCCTCTCGTTGCAGCCCTGCTCCCAAGGTTAGAGTTAGCCCCTTCGGGTGAGGAGCTGTCAATTAGCGAGCACGCCAGCCACTGCGGCTGCGCGCTGCGCCGGTCTCCTAGCAACGCCGGCGTTCCGGGCGCAGCCCTGGGCTGCGCCGGCAGCTCGCGAGGCGGCTGCAGACCGCGGAGTAACCTTTTCAGGCCGAGCAGATGCAGACAGCCCTCTGCTTCCTCCGTCCTCCGTGGCGGCCCGGTGACATTTGACTGGCAGCGGGTTTGAATCGGGGAAAAGAATGCAGATTTCCTCGCTTCCCCCCGGTCGCAGACGGTTCAAAGGGAAGGTCTGATAGGGCCATCTGGCCCAGCAGTCAGAAAATCTAAGTGCGCTCTGCGGCTGGATGGATACCTTTGGCTTCCAGACACGAGCGCCACCTTTGTGTATGGGCGCCCGTGCCCCCTCCCCTAGCCTGCTCAATGCCCAGGGGGAGCTCGCGGGCTCTCGGGGACGGAGGGGCTCTGGTTGCCACGGGAACGCTCGGCCCCCTTTATCTGGCAGGCGGGGCGTCCCGAAAGCCGACGAGCATAAATCCCGTTAAGGAGCGCACAGGGTTCTGCGCCACCGCTGCAGAGACCGGCACAGAATTTACTGCCAGAGCATATCCTTGGCACACAGAAAAAATCTCGTACATTCTTTGTCCATTCATTAGATGCAGGGGTCGTGTTGTTGATTTTCCTAATCTCAGGCACCGTCGGGGCGGCAGAACGCTGGGAGGCGGCTGGGGTGGGGGTGGGGGTGGGGGGAACCAGCCTTTGATTCCCGTGGCCGCGCCCAGCAACAAAGGGCTATCTGAGCGATGCGGCGGAGGTGGCGGGAGAGGGAGACCCAGCCTGCTGCGGGGTATACATTAGGGCTCCTCCCGGAGTTAAAGGCCTGGCTTAACAAAGCTCTTTTGTGGAACAACAGCTCCCGCGAACCCCGAGCGTCAGCCCTTTGTTAGGGAAGCTCCTCGCCGCAGTCACTTCCAGGGATCAGCGCCGCTCCCGCTGCTGCCGTTGTGGAGTCGTGGCCGCGTTTGTGACGCCGCGTTCGCCGCGCTGCCTCTCCACACCTCCCTGTGCCCTGCCATTGGCCATTGAAGTCATTGTCTTTTTTTTTTGCATGTAAGCCATTATCAGTTTTATCGGGGGGAAATAATCCGAGAGCCAAGAATCAAACGCAGCCTGCAGCTGTGCGAATGGCGTGTCCTGGGCGGGAGAGCCAGAGCCAGTGGAGAAAGTCAGGCTTGCAGCGGAAGAATGCCGCGCAGCCCGCGCCTTTGGCGGTGCGGGGCGCCTGGGCGGCCAGGCCGGTTCTTCATGCCGCAGCATGCTCGCCCCCACCCCCACGCAACCCGCACGGCCTCGCGGAGGGTTTTATTTCCCCGCCCGGTCTCCACGCAGATGAGATGCTCTTCGGCCGTAACGCACCGCCGCTTGTCAACAGCACAAGGCGCAGGGCGGCTTCCTTGAAACAGGGGACAGGCTCGAAGGCCTTGAATGAGTCCTTGTATGTGTTTCTGGGGATAGGATGCAGATACAAGTCTGCCCTGGCTTATTTTTAAAATCAAGAGTCCGGTTTAAAGACAAAAAAATATGCAAATACATCACAAAATATCCAACACCTCCAAGTCAAGTCTGGTGCCATTTGCAGAAATGAAGGTGCTCCTCATTCGTGAGGAGCAAGATGGGTGCAGGTTTACAAATTGTTTCGCAGGGCGGATGCACCTTAGGGGAGTTTCCTCGTGGCCATTTCACACCGAATATATTTAAGGCTGAGCGAGTGTAAACACACTCACCGTTAGAGCATGTTTACACATGCCGCTATTATGTCGTTTTTACATCTCGAGTCCTCTCTAGCAAGGAGACTGTCCCTGCATTTATAACGTGCTGGTCGGTATTAACTTCCACACAGCCGCAAAAAAATGGACTGAGAAAGAAAGAACCATCAATAGCAATCAGCATTTACTCTATTAACCAGCAGATCGGTAATCTCCGCAGGACTCCGCGGTGGGCTGTCACTGCTGGTTGCCTAGGCGATGACTACAGTTAACCTCTTCGCTGCTGCTGCAGCTGAATTAATTCTCTGAGCGGCATCGGGAGGCCAATGGGCCTGCCTATGGCTCATTAATCTGTGGCCCAGAGCCTCGATTTCAAAGGGCATTCGGTCTGCAGGAAAGGTCAGAGACCGGGCTATATCTAGAGGCAAATCAGACCCCTCCCGGGCGTTGGGGGGCACCTTGCCTTGCTAATCTTTTCCGACTCTGTGCTGCATGCACGAGGATTCATCTCTAGTCGGTGATGCCGGTGTCCAAGGGCCCTTTGCGGCCCAGTCTCTGGGACGAGGTGACACCCTCCGTCTTCCCCGACGGGCACCACCAGACTGCGTGTCCGGAACCGGGTTTAAGAAATGCCACATTTCCTTGTTGTGGGTGTTTCCATATGTTAAAAATGCCACTTCGAAAAATAAGATTGCTTTCTAATTCCACAGCCACCCTTTGGTATACAGATCATGCATTCCCTACAAAATCACCCTGTAATAATACTCCCTTCTGCACCCGGCCTGCAGTCCCAGCAGCCATCGGGGCAGAGGCAGCTCCTGGGGAAGGTGACAGCGGGGCAGAGCGCCCAAGGGAGAATGAGAAGATCCAGTTCTCCAGGGCTCTGTGCACGCTCAGCAACCTCGCACACCTTCTGCAGCCTCAGTTTCTGCCTGTGAAGACAGGGACACTTGGCTGCAGTGTAGTCTTTGAAGGGCTCATGCACTTGAAAGTCTTAAGCAAATGCAGGTCATCCTGTCCACACGTTTATGTCTGTCGTTTATGTCGGGTGTGCAAAGACATTAAAAATGTATCTCAACATTACTCGATACAATTGCCAGGCTTAGACACGCACCTGGAAGGAGCATTGAGTTGGTTTCGCTGTTTGCAGGTTTGCGTCTGCCTACTCCGCACTACTGCCCCCACCCCACGATCAGAGAAGCCTCCCACAGGAACCACGCCTAACTGAAAGAACTTCCTAAATTTGCAAGTGTTAGGGTCCCAGTGTCTGATTCCCCCTGCCCAAGGCAGGCACCCGGCCTTTGTTCCCCCTCACCCTCGCCCTTGCATTCTTAGGGTTATTCACAGTGGGGTTGACAAGTTTTCCTTCGCCTTCCAGGATGCTCCTAACCTGAAAAGCCATTCCTACAGCTGGAAACAGCAACTGGATATTGGACAGCTACAGCGAACCAGGGAAGAATAATAAAAGAGGTTTATCTGAAGAAAGGGTGGCGTGGTGATATTCACACCTCTTCTTAGGGGCTTCATGTTAAGTGCGTGGCAACTAAATTTTTACTCTGGCGCCTAATGTCTAAAGGTTAGGGGAGCATTCTGCCCCAGAAATTGTTTCTAATAATCAAAACAGTGAAGCCCCAGAAACCCAGAGGTTGAACAAGCAGGCCAGGGAGAATGGCACACCGAGACGGCCAGGAAGCATCGGCCGGCTGTCCACTACTGCAGTCTTCGGCAGGTCTGTCTTGCACAGGGTCGGAGGTTGAAGTGTGTGTGTGTTGAGCGTGTGTGCACTCAGATAAATACGAGTGTGTGCACACACACAGAAAGAGCCCGGAATGAACAAAATTCTAGTGTCACAAAATTTTCTCCAGAGTGGGAGTCCGTGATCGAAATCTGGCCCCGCTGTATCTGTGTATTTCCACGGAGAGAGCACCTTTCTTTTAACTCCTCCTTCACCGCGTGCTCCGACTGTAGGCTGTTCCTACAAGCCTACAAGTGCCCAGGCAGGCACTGGGCTTCTGCAGCAAAGCGTCACCCCTCTGCGTGACAGTGAGGAAGAGACAGGGACGTTACCTGGGTGACCTTTGCTTCCACAACACCCAAGCGGATGAAGCCATGTCACCAAAGGACAGTCTCCCTGGTCCAGCATCGCCCGGGCTTTGAACGCACCGAGGCACCACCGAGCTCAGGGATGTACTCGGGAAAGTCAATCCTGGATTTGAACCCCGGGTGGGAGAAGGGGGCTACAGCCGGAGACGCCCACAGGGACCCCGTGCATGGCCCAGGGCTAGACTGCTGCTCACCCCCAGCACCGCGAACAGGCAGACCACAGGAGCATGACCTCACCCACCGATCAGCTGTTTGATATGCAGATGGGGGCACTCCCGGGGTAGCAGGTGCAGCCGCTGAGTGAGCCGCCTTTTGTCATTGCAGAAGCCGGCCGGCCACACTCTCTCCCTCTGGCCCTTACCACTTTTCTGAAGCTCTGTCACCTTCATTTTCTATTCGGATGGTCCATTTACAGACCCGGGGCTCACCCTCTGCTCCCGGAGCAGGGCCTCGCGTCACGCCTGGAGGAGAAGCCGGACTGGCGCCGCGCGCCCCACCGCGGAAGGATAATGTCCCCCCAAACTACTCTTGGTCGACAGCAGGACCCGACGCCAGGTCTGCAGGGTCAGCCCAGCGGCGCAGCCCACGCCCTCACCCACGCCCCGCGTTTCCGGTGACACCCGTCTCCTTGAAAACGACTGTGGCATCTGTAGCAGAAACGGGGTTTGCTTTGCCTGGGGCTGGGAGCGGCCACATGAGATGAGGGGGAACGGCGCGCCCACCTCCACGCGTTGTTAATAACTTCCCATCGTGGTCGCGGCTGCATCACACGGTGGTGGGGCGCCCCCCCCCCCCGCCCCCGTCAGAAATGCGGCTTCCTGGGTCGGGGGACGAAGGTGCTGTTTTCGCCAACAAGTAAAAAAATAAACAAACCGTCCATCCCCCCCCCCACGCCCCGGAGTCCCACCAGCGGTGGGTGAGGCCTCGCCCGGGCCTCACAGGGCGCTGAAGTGCCGTGTCGTATAATTTATACTGTGTGTGGTTGCAGGTTATATCCTGAAAGTCATAAACTATTATGGTTTTACGGCTCTGCTGCAGCCATTAACTAAATGAAGGAGTTGTTCGCTTGGAATCTGGAATCTGCACCGCGCCAGGCTGAAATCCATCAAGATCCACCCGCGTGCGCTCTGCGGAAATGTTCGGGGTGGGAGGCTGGGCACCGGGGCAGGGCAGGGGGCTGGGGCGGGAGGGGCGGGGCTGCCCAGGGTGTCTTCCCGGCATTTCTACAAGTCCCGCCCCTCCGAAACGTGTCTGGGGCGCTCACGCTCCAGGCGCACAGCAGGGTCACCGAATCCGGACTGCACTGGTTCGCCCCTGTGCTGTGGCTCACGGAGAAAGACTGTCTATTGCCGTTTTTCCGCACATCCTGGAGAAGTGCATGTGCACCTGTGTGCGTGTGAGTGTGTGTGTGTGAGTGTGTGAACAGAGGAAGAGGCAGGACGGAGGTAGAATGACACATACTCGGTTTGGCAGAAAAATGTGTCCTGTTTTGTCACGGAACAACCATTTCCTTTCCGGTTGCTCATACGTGTATCTATTTTCGGAGACCGAGTTTTGTCTGTCGTGGTAAATACGAACAAGTCCCCAAACACGCGTGCCCCACTCACCGTGGGGAGGCAGGGCACCCGGGCAGCACCCGCTGCAGCAGGTCAACGCCCTCTGGAGACGTCTGCCCCCAGGGTCACGGTGCCCCACTGGTGAAAAACCACAGTGGGTGGGGAGTCTCACTGACAAACAGAACTGAAGTTCAGAAAAGGGGAAATGGAGACGAGACCTGGTGGTCGTTCTAACAGCGAAGGATGGTTGCTTGCACCTCCACCCAAAGGAGGAGCAACAAGGCTTCTTCCAGACGCTGACCCCGCGTCCCTGCCCCCACCCCACCTCCTTCCTGTGGGGACACAGCTTGCCCAGTGTGGCTGTGTTTAGAGATGAGGCCTCCAAGAGAGTAATTACGGTCAAAGGAGTCGTGAGGGCGGGGCCTGATCTCATAGGGTCCGTATAAAAAGAGCCCCCCAGAGCCGGCTCTGCCTCTGTCCACCGGCGCGGGGCGGCGGGAGGCCGTGTGCTCACAGGACCAGGCCTCGGCCCCCCGCCCACCGGAATCAGGGAGATGCACTCCCTGGAAACCCAGCCTGCGGACCCTTTGCCCTGGGGCCTCCAGCCCAGCATTCCCCCATTTCGAGGGGGAGAAATGAAAGTGGTGAGACGGGCGAACCCACCAAGGTCATC
This sequence comes from Phyllostomus discolor, assembly GCF_004126475.2. NCBI lineage: Eukaryota > Metazoa > Chordata > Mammalia > Chiroptera > Phyllostomidae > Phyllostomus > Phyllostomus discolor. The sequence goes on along the minus strand of NC_040908.2, from coordinate 1,476,462 downwards.
ACTGCCCCTGGAGGGGCTGGGGTCCACCCCGGACTCCGCCCCTCCCCGTGCCTCTGGGCATCTGCCAGGTGCTCCCGGTGTGCAGATGCAGCAAGGTGCGCCCTTGGACGGCTCAGCGCCAGGGGACTGCTGGGCTCCAGGTGGATGGGGAGGCAGGGGCGGGATGGTCTGTGTGCGGAGAAAACTCGGGAACGAGGAGGCGGGGTGGGAGACACGAGGAGTAGAGGAGGGCACTGACCAAGTCCATCTGGATGAGTCACAACAGCAAAGACACAAAAACTGCGGAGAGCGTTCCGAGGTAGACCGGTCACTGCGGTCATTCTTCAGAGACCGGTGAGTCTCGGAATCTCTGGACGATAGACCCGCCCGCCTGGAGGAAGGATGTTGGAATTTGCATGGCTGACAAAACGTTCCCTTCCTCAAGGAGACCGGCCACGTGCCTTCACGACTGTGCCCGAGGAAGCAGCGGGGGGAGGGGGGAGAGTGCCAGCCACTGGGTCAGCTGCCTCTGCTTCTACTGCGCCCGGGGTTTGTTCTCACGGGAGGAGCCGAGGGCCCTGGGTCCCAGCTCAGGTGCCCGTGCCCTCCACGTGGTCCGTGCCCCTGAGAGCCGCGTGGGAGGGTGACCGGCCTGCTCCAGGGCAGGTGGTGGCTTCTCTGGACAGGGACCGTGACTCCTCTCTGAGCCCTGGGCCCAGCACAGCGCACACCACGTACCCGGCAGGTGCAGGCCCACTGCTGGAAACCAGGCGGCAGGGCAGGAGCAGGGTGCTGAGCACCCCGGCTTCATCCCCTCTGGCTTCGGAAATGGGTGCTCCCACTCGGAAGTCTCCGGCCGGCGCCCTGCGGAGGAGGCGTGAGGGCAGCAGAAATGAAGGAGACTCGCCCTCCGAAGACGGAGCATAGAACTTGCTGCTTGAAACCGAAGGCCTTATTTGTCGTTGGCAACGAGCTGCCCAAGACGGCCGGAGACCGGCTCTGACCTGCGTGTCTGGGCAGACGGAACGCAAAGCGATGCATGTCTGTGCGCGCTGCCTCCGAACCGGGCAGGGCCTTGAACCCAGGACCCGTGTGGTGGGGGGAAGTGTGTACGGATTTGAACGGTGCCGTTGTTCCGGTGAGAGAAACGGGTCACGACGGAAAACGGGAAGATGAAGAGTGGGGCAGGCGGCGGGACAGAAAACGCAGCAGCCGTGAGTTACAGATGACCCACGAGCCCCCTCAACACTTTTCCCAGGGCCGGACGAGGTGGGCTCTGCCCCACACCGGCGTGGTGTGTCTGTGGGGCTGTGGGGTGTGCTCCTCGCTGTTCGACTGCAGGGAAGTCCGAGTTGAAACTCGAGCATGGGGGGTGTCCTCTGGACAAACCTGGGTGTGGCGTGTCCTGAGCGGCCACGTCCTGAGTGTGGCCTCCTTTCCAGAGCTCGACGGCCAGCAGCAATTGGGAGGGTCCCCAGCAGCGCCCGCCCAGACGCCTGCAGGGTCCCCGCCAGCGTCGCGGACCCACAAACGACACTGCTTCCCTGGAGAGTGGGAGCAATCCCCCTCCACTGGGTCTCAGCGTAAATGTTTTACGTAAATGATTTCAAAAGGCACAACCCCAAAGCACCCCTTTCTGCCATCCGCGTCCCCCCTTTTTTCCCTAAGACCGTGCGTATTTTAGGCAAAATCCCATCCATACGGTTCGCATTTCTGCTCCCTCCACTCACCTCTATCTTGTTCTGTTCGTCATTCGGTATCTTTTCCCTTAGGGTCCTACTTTCTGTTTGTTTGCTTCTTCAAACGCCTCATTTAAACGTTGTGCAAAACAGCGGTGTGTCCGGGGGTGTGGACGTCCTTCCGCCACCCGGGGACCTCTCCGGAAAGCCACCCTGGGGCCCCAACTGCGTGAGTTTCCAGAGGAAAAAACCTTCCCACGGAGCCTCGTAAAGGCTCCGCAGCCTACAGCCCTGAGGCACACTGCGCTTGCCTCTGCTACCAGCACCCGCCTCCGCGGAGCTGCTTCTTTCTGCTTGTTGGAAAAGCTGGAGGGGACCGCTCCCTGTCCCTGGGAAACCGAGGCTCCGCCCCTGCCCCCGGGAAACCGAGGCTCCGGTCCGGGAAGCGCTTACAGACCCCGAGCTGCTGCCGCGCAGAGTGGAGAGCAGGGACAGGCGCGCCCACGGCACCACGAGGTGGACACGCACGCCCTCGCCGGCCTCGAAACCCAATGACTGTCCCAGGCATATGTCCGCAGTTGTATTTACGCTGCAGCCGTGAGCAAACCAAGAACAGTGGTAGTAAACGGCATTTATGGGGTGTAAGCAAAGATTGGTAAGGAACCCCGCCTCTCCTATTTGGGTGGATATTAATTCCAGCTTTGTGGTGGGGGCGTGGGGCTCCCGGGGGTGGGGGGGGGTGAGTGTTTGGAGCCAGGCTGTAGCTGAGCAGAGACTCAGATCCGGGTCCTGCCTGATCCCTGCGCCCGGGGACTTGGCGGCCACGCCCCTGCATCTTCGGGGAGGGGTGCGGAAATCGGGGCGGAGACGGGAGTCGCGGGCGGGAAGCGCGCAGGGCACACCCTGCGGAGGCTGGGCGGCCGCAGGTTCCCGGACACGCCTGCTCTCCTGCACGCGTGAGAACGGTTCGTCTGGGCTGGTTCCCGCGCGAGCTGCGTTCCAGCAGGAGATGTGTGCCTGGATCTTGGATTTGTTTACCAAGCGACTTTCCACTTCCGGCTCTACGAATTGCTCTGAACATCAACGACTCGGGTAAAACGGATGACATCTGGGTTTCCTCACTAGGTTGGCTCTCTTGTCCCACAGGTGAGATGCAGACAGTCGCTCTCGTCTATGCGTGTCACGTGGGATGCGACAGCAGACATTCCCGGAGACATCTGCCCACCCCTTCAAAATCGGGTCTCGCTGGATTTCTAACGAAGGGTTTGCTTTTGCGAGAAACGGCCTCGACAAGACTCTCCTTTCAGGAGTCAATGTTTTTTCATGTTTCTTTAAAAAAAAAGAAAAGAAAACAGTTTCCTAGTCGCTTGGCACCGTTTATACTTCCTAACGAGGCATGACCAACGTGAGTCCTGCCACAGGTGCGCGCTCGGGGCCCTGCCCTTCGGTGGGGCCAGACCTGGTGTTCACTCGCCGGGAATGGGCGAGGCTGGCGGGAAAGGGGTTGATGTGGGAGGGGCTGCGTATCTAGACTCAAAACAGGGGTGGCTGTGAGCTGCCAGCTGTGCCTGGGGTTTTGAAGACAGTGACAGACTTCGGGCCGGGCACCCTGGTTGCTGTCGGGCGTGTCGGTCAGAGATCCCGCGTGCGGACGAGAGCTGAGAGGTGGAGGGGGATGCAGACACCCACGTGGAGGACAGGAGACCAGACCCGAGGGCTCCGTGAATGTTCTGCCCAGAGCTCACGGAGCAGGCTGGTCTCTGTCCGTCTGGCCGGGTCCCGGTGGCCTGCCTACGGAGTGACCTGGTCGTCCCTGAGTGTCCAGGAAACCATCACGCCACACCCGGCACAGATGAGAGGTGCTTCCCGGTGCTGCGCCTGTTTGGGAGGGAGACAAAAATCACATGTACAGAGCAAAAAGGCCGAGATTTGCGAATCGTACCCAGAATGGGGAGAGGCCGACTCACCTCTTACAGGACATCTCCAGGAATGGGACACACCCCGCCAGGAAGCCCACGGTCTGGTCTTTGACCGCCAAGGTCACCGACCGCCAGGCACTCCTTCCCAGCTCTCCCCGCGGGCTGCGGTGCATGGCTTCCGCCGGCCGGTTCAGCGCTCCCGGGCCTGTTGGCCCCTCATTTAGATGGCGACACCCCCTCCTCTCACGAGAGGCTGTTGGAAAGCTTTGAAGGTGACAGTGTGCATCTGACACGTAGCAGACACAACGTGATGGTGGTAGATTCCTTTCTCTCCCTCCTTCCCTGTGTCCATCCACGCCTGGTCCACGATGTCGCCTGGGCCCTGAGAGAAACAGGCAGAGAAGGGCCCTCTGTCCTTCCGGTGCTGCCCTCCTGCACTGGCCTCACCGGGGTCACCAGGCTGCTGCCCGACCCCCTCCCGCTTCCCGGAGCCTCTGCCAGGAGCCAGAAAGCCAGGTCAGCCAGCAAGTGGCACTCGGGCCGGCTCTGCCTGTGCCAGAACCGAGGCCGGGGCAGGGCGTGCACAGCGGGGGCCCGCCGCGCACCTGCGGGGGAGCTCAAGGTGCGCCCACCGCCCCCTGGCAGAGAACACGTTCGTCTTCATTCCTGAGAGCCGTGCCCGCCTCCCCGCTTCCTTCCAGCCACACGGCGAAGCCCCGGGCATGTGGAGTCCCGTCCCGCATGTGGAGTGTGGCCGGGCCTCAGAGAAAGCTCATCCCCTTCGATGGCGCTCCCTGGACAGTGTGCAGGAACGAGGCGTGAACGGTGGCTTCTCCAGACCCTGTGACCGAGCCTGCAAAACCCCCGAGGCTTCGACCCGCCTGCTGGAGCCCGAGGGGGCACCCATGGGCCCTATCACGGGAGTATCGTTGCCAACCATTGGTCTCTGTGCCGGTGCATGAACGTTTCCGACTCCACTGGAAAAGCATCCTTCACTGAGACGTGACACACGGGGACGGAGCTGCCCCCTAAGAACGGCCCTTGGCCCACACCGCACAGTTAGGGCCCCTTGGGACCACGGTGGGGGGGGGGGGCTGCTTCCTGAGCTCGCCTTGTCCTCAGCCAGCGGGTGCCCACTGCCCCGTCCCTGCAGGAGGAAGGTGGTGGGCAGGTGCCGAGCCCCTCCCAGGCCCGGAATCCCCGACATCCCGGGGCTGCGAGGACCTGGCTCGGGGTCCCACGTGGCACTTCATCGCAGCCTTGCCTTCACTGTGAGCTGGCAGAGCTGTTGGAGGTCATGAGCCCAACAGGGATGCCGGAGTGGCTGGTGCGTAGAACTATCCTGAAGAAGAAATAAGACAGTTGAACCACAGCATCGAGCTGGGCGGTTGGCCTCTGGGAAGAGCTGAACACATTGACACACTACACGTGTGATTCCTTCTGGGATCTTTGTAACGACAGCCACTGCGAATGCACGTGTAAATGCAATAATGGCTTTGAGATCGACTGTTTAATAACGACACTGAACGTGACGAGAAAGAGGTGAGGATCCCCACGTCTGCCAGCGCTCCGCCAGACGGTGCTCGGGAGAGACATGCGCAAGCAGGACGGTGCAGGTGCCCCCCGGGGAAGAGACACGGGGGGCCTCCTGTCCTCTTGCGCTGTCGTCACGGCTCGGCAGGATCGCGGAGGTCGGCAGCACGCGGGAACCCCCTCCAGCCGACCTGCGTCGAGGAGCCAAAGGAAAGAGTCGATGCAATCAGCCCGGAGTGAGCTCCTGCTGCGGAGGAGCGCTCTGGCTCTGGTCCCGCGTTCACGCACGAGGTTCGCACGCGGACGGCGCTCGAAAATTAATTGCAGACACAGTTATCCGCGGGCTTCTCGGAATAAGTGGCGAGCAGTTAATTGCACCCCAAATTAGCCAGTGCTGCCCATAATTAACCATTCCAAGACAATTAATTGCATGCATAATATTTGCACCTGCAACTAATTGGAGACCCTTGCATTGTTCCTGGAAGAAATAAGTAAATAAATAATAACACCCCCCCCCCCGAGGCAAAAGAGCCAGAGGTGACTTTTCCAACATGGTCTTCTATCGTCCGGGGGTCTTTAGAGACAGGCAGGGGGCAGACGGGGGGACACTCTCCGTTGCTGCCTCCCCAGAAAAGGGTGTGGCATCGCCTGCACCGGAGGGGTGGACCGGACCTCCCTTCGCTGGGTTTGCATGTTCCCTGCCCCTGAGTCCCGTGCGCTAACTGTGCGTACATTTAACTTTGGCAGCTATGCAATCAAAAAAAGGTAAGGCCACCCAAGGTGTGGAAAAATTAAGAAGAGCACGCCACGTGTGGGATCAGGTGGAATGATGTTCTTTTTTTTTCAAAGGAAAGGCTCAGCCCTCTTACTTTTGTCCTTTCTCACCCACGGGCCGCCCACGCGGTCGCTGCCGCAGGAGAGAGAGCATGTCCCCAGACCTACAGAGCGTGAGGAAAATAGCCACGCGCGTGCCACCCCTTGAGCGGGCGCGTGGCTGGTGGGGGAGCAGCCCGCCCTCTCTCCGTTGTAAGGAAATAAGGCGCTAACGATGATGAGAACCGTAGTAACAATGACTTCAACATCGCGGCACAGACGTTGCTACAGCCAACTAAAGAAGACACCCCAGGCCCACGCTGTGGATGAGGACACGGTTCCGGGAAGACGTCACTCCCTGACGTCACACGGCGCAGAGGACACCGTTCCGGGAAGACGTCACTCCCTGACGTCACACGGCGCGTACGTCACAGAGGCACGTGCGGCCTGAACGTGGATGACCCGACCCGCCTGCAGTCGGCACTCAGCCAACCTCGGCCGCGCTCGCTGCACCCCGCTGGGGTCTGCGCGTACTTTCCCGCAGGCCTCGCCCGGGGCGGGTTTGCCGCACTAAGGGGATGCACGTTAGGCGCTGACGACGTGCCAGCCAAGTGCGCCCCATAAACGACATCGATTTAAAATCCGTAGCAAGGGCGTGAGAGGGGCGCTGGTGTTGTCCCCATTTTACAGATGATAAAAAGGAAGCAGAAACGTGAAAAAGCTTGCCTAAGAACGCGTGACCGATGAGACAAGTGGGGTGACTATTGACATTCCGCTCAGCTCCTGCGCTGTAACCTGGGCAGGCAGCTCGTCTGGGCGGGGAGAAAAGGGGGATGTGTGACCTTGAACGTGATGATGTTAAAAACCAGTAAGGAGAATCTTTGCTGTCTTTAATGGGAGTGGAGCCGCCGCCGTCTGTGGTTTAGGGAGAACCGAGGGAGAAAATCCACTCTCGCCTGCCCACGGGAGAGGCTGGAGACCCGGCCCCAGGTTGGTCCTGGAAGGAGGCGCGCTCACTGGGGGCTCAGACGGCAAGGGGGGACCGCCGTGGGGAGAGAAGCTGGGGAGGAAGCAGGCCAGAGGCAGAGGCCAGGCCAGGCCAGGCAGGCAGGGAGGGGGCGGCCCTGCCCCCAGGGGTGTGCGGGGAAGGTGTGTGGGGAAGGCTTCCAGGCAAGGGGAAGTGGGGGCTGCAGGAGAGGCTGTGTGTGTGGTGAGCCGGGCTCAGGGCTACCCTCGGGGTCCCAGGTCACTTAGGCAGGGGTCTGTGGGTCTCTCCTGGGCCTGAGCATTCTTGATGAAGCTGGGTGGCCTTCCTCCAAGAACGCATTGCTTTCTGGGGTGAGTCTGGCACTGTACCCCAAGCAGGAAAATGCTAGTGCTTCCTCTCCTGTCTCCCTGTGGGAGAATTTCCAAGCCGCCCTGCCTCAGAAGCGCAAGCGGAACAGGGTTCGCTCAGAGCAGACCCAGTGCCCAGGTCAGCCCCTCCGCCCTTGCCAGCAGCCAGCAGCGTGGCTGATTTACCAAAGTCTGGGCAGGTGCAGAACACGAGGAACTACAAACTTGGGGTGGGGGTGTGGCAGGCGGGAGGAAGGCTATGAGTTTTATCATGTGGCAGCGATGCGGTGCAAGGACACCGGAACACTTGCTTCCCCCTGGAAATAGGCCGAAGACCTGCCACGCTGTCCGCCTAACCGCTGGTCTTCCCCACACGCCTGTCCTGCCGGCAAGGACACTCGGACTTGGGGCGGGTGTGGCCCTGCTCTGACCTCACCCTGCACACCCGCTTCTCAGCTGGACCAGGGGTGCCGTGCACCGTGCTACCTGATCCGGAGGCCCAGCCCATCAGGCCTTAAAAGTGGTTGTGGTCTCACGCCACGTCTTTAATATACACATGGGGGGGGGCGGGGTCCAACAGAGATCCGATGCCACGGGCGTGGCCAGCCATTACCCCGTTTCTCCTTCACTCCGTTTTCTTTTTTCCTACCGCGACACGCCTCTACCCAAGCTCCCTCCCGCCCCAGACCTGAAGCCCCTTTTCGGACTGCACATGGACTGTCCACGGCATCCACACGGGGACCCGTCTCTGACCGGCCGCCACCGTGCGTTTTACTGGCGGACACCTTTTCCCTCCCATCCACAAAGACTTGGACTTAGAGCTTCCTTAATAAAACTGGCAAGCGCCCTGTTACTAAATCCGTGCTCTGTGGGGAGAGATGGATATCCTGGATATCCGGGCGGCTTCTCTCCGCGCAGCGGCTGCCACCAGCAGCGGGAAGGGGGAGGGGAAAGGGAAAGGCAAAGGCAGGGGGAGGGGCGGGCGGGGGAGGGGCGAGCGGGAGCGCGTTGAGGACATGGGGGATGGGCGCAGAGGCGCGGAACCGAAAGGTTTGAAGGCAGGGCTCAGCCTCCATCGGGCTTCCGGGCTCACAAGGTCTGCATGCGGACGCAGAGCCGCTCTCTGTGCACATTTGTTCTCATTTCGGGTGTTCCTAGTCACGGAACCCCTGAGATCGCTCACGTTCCTGGCCGCACCCCGCCCCCCTCGGTCCCGACAAAGGCACCCAGACATCCCGAGGGCGGTCCGCGCACCACGTGGCTCCGGCGGGCCGGATTGGCGCAGACGCGCACCGCGCGCGAGCGCAGCCACACAAAGCAGCGAAAGGCGCTGCCCCTCGCCGGCCTGGCGCACTGCCGCGGCGGCCCCTGCGCGGCGCCGCGGGGGACACGCGTTGTAATCGCGCTCCAATCTCGGCAGCCTCCACGGGGTGGGCCCCGCAGACGCCAGCCTCTCCAGCCCCCACCTCTCCAAGGCACGCGTCACGGCAGAGCCGTTTCTCACATTCTTTGCAAGGTGCTCACCTGGCCCCCTGTTCCAAGGCGACCTAACGCCACCTGCCAGGCGGGGGCGGGCGGAAGGCGGGTCCTATTATTATGTAGGAAGGTGGCGTGATCCGGGCCCCTGACACCCCAGCAGCCAGACTGCCGAGCAGATGGAGAGGAGGGGGCGGGGAAGGGGTCGGGACCAGAATGAAGAATCAGTTTCTCATTTATTGAGGAGCTCTGCCCACCCCTCCACACACGCTTTAAAAAAAAGGTTTTTTTAAAAAAATGGAAGAGTAAAAAAAAAAAAAAACTCACAAAGCCATCATCCCAAGATAAATGGCACGCGGAGGCACGGGTCCGAAATGGTCGCTGGGGGCGGGGCTCCGCCTCCCCGCGGCCCGGCTGCCGTCTCCCGGCTGCGCGGGGAAGCGAGGCAGACACGGAGGACCCGCGGCATGGACACCGCGCGGCTCCTCCGACAGGGTTTCCGGCAGTGCATCCCAGAGATGAAATATTAATGGGAAAGGAAGGAGACAAAGGGACTATCCGGGCTTCCGAGTGGGTGGGACACTTTGTTCTGAGATCATCTCTGTGAAGTCGCGTGTCCGCGTGGGCGTGGGGATCCTGTGTGTGAAGTGGTAAGAGCAGAGCCTTTTTTTGTCTAGGAAACGGGCAGGACGTGAAGGCACCGGAAGGCGCATTGCAGACCCGGGCTGGAACGGGTTGTCCTTAGGGCGTTGTTGGGCGAGCTCATTACAAACACTCGGGACAAAAAAAAAAAAGGGTTGCAGGAGAGCCTGTATCTTATGTGTTCGCCAAGTGGGGGGGGGGGGCCACGGTAAATTAAGGTCACCATTTCCTATGGGGGCGTTCACACCGCGTGGGCGGAGCCGGGTTCTCCTCACTGACTGTGCATCTGGAATCCGGTCCGTCTGCAGCTGCCGCTGGGGCTGCAGACCGCCCTTGCATCTCCACTGGTGAATGTTAGGGGGTCCTGTGACGACGGGAGGTGGGGTATGGGACAACTGGTCAAAAGCAGCTATTTCAAATAAAAAAATAAAACGGTTAGACTCTGAAAATAGACTCACCTCTTCTGAACTTGATAACGGAACCTACGGTGATGTGGTTTGGAAAATGACTGTCTCTCTATCCCACACACTCGCATGCTGGGTCACGACACACCCCTGCAGCGTCTGAGGCCCAGGCTGAAACACCGCCAAGCAGGCGAGGAGCTGGTTGGCAGCGAGAGCGTGGGATGTCACTGATATCCGGAGTGTGCTGGCGCCCTGCGCCGGGCACGTGTGAGGAAGGGTGCAATCCAGCGTGTGATTTACAGTCGCGCGCCCTTCACACGTGTCGCTGAGTCCCCCGGCGGAACCGGGGGCAGAGCTGCCCACCTGTGCGCACGGCGCTTCCTTCCCCTTCGCCACACGGGCCACGCCACACAGCCACTGCTTTCACCCAGAGACAATGTGCCTGAGCTCCCGAGGCTGCCAGATACCTTGGCAGTACACAGGAAGGCAAACTCGGGAGCCAAGGTCAAAGCCACGGGAGGGGCTCGGGGTGGGGGGGGGGGAGAATCTCACGCCCAGGGTCACAGGCACGTCCACTGGGTTGGACAGCAGCTGGGCATGTGGACAAACCCTGAGCCATTCATCCAGGATTTTGTCGCCGTGGGTAGTGAACCAGTTATTAACAAGGAAGAGCAAAGGGAAGTAGACGTCGAGTTCGATAAACTGGGGACAGGAGCCTCTTTGCGTCCCCAGGGAGCTGCAGCCTCACACCCAGGGGGTCAGAGCTACTCAGTGGCAGTGGAGGAGCCAGGACCTGAGGACAGTGAGGTTTCTCTGCCCAGCAACTCGCTGTGCTTTCCAAGGTTCTGGGGCGGCCAGCCGCGCCCTCAGAGCTGCTGTTCGTGGCCAGGTCTCCGAGAGGATGTCTCCCTCCCCCAGACCTCAGCCTCCCCGTCTTCGAAGGCGTGTATGGATATACGCTTCACTCACACCGATCTGGTGTGAGTGAAGCGTATCTGGGCGATCTGGGCTCTCTCCTGGACCACCGCCCCCCCCCCCCACACACACACGCAAGGGGGTCTGCTTCGTACACCTTTGCCTTTCAAGAGGCCAACGTGTCTGAGCAAATTCTTTCACCTTCAACCTTTTTTTTAATATGCGAAGGAAACGGGCTGACCACCTGTCCAGCCCTGGCCCCAGAGAGTCGCTTTGTCCAGTTTGGAAGCCAGGGTCCCGCTGGGAAAACCTCAGGACCTGGGATGGGAACACGCCCATTTCACAGCTCAGTCCCTACGGGACCCGAGGCGTTCGCGTCCGTACTGCGCACTCACCACTCGTCGTCCGACAGTAGTGACGATAGGAGTGACGACTGGATGAGGGACGGGCTACGGTGACGCAGGAGAGCGTGTAAGGAAACAGGCTGTGGAAGCGGTGACGACCCACGGGGTGTGCTGTGACCGTCGGCCAGCTCAGGTGGGTGTAGCTCGGCCCCGCTCGGACGCAGACACAAACACCGAGGGCTCCGTTGAAGTGGGTCGTCTTCGTCGGAGGAGGACGGCCGTCCCCAGCTCGCGGTTGCTCATTCACGGGTGGGGGTGCCCCCGCCACCGTTGGGCTCCTCACCCCCAGAATCCATCCTTCCTCGCCGTGGGGTGTGGGAGAAAGGTCATGCGCTCGGGAACGCAGCCCAGTCCTGTAACCAAGCTATTTAATATTTCAAAGTGTCGGTGGGCGCTTGCGCTCACAAAATGGGGTCGTGACAACCTCAGGACGGCCGCGGGATGAAAAGCCGATGCGAAGCGCACGGGGTGCCCAGCGCAGGGTTACGGCTGAAGACGCACCGACTCCCTTCCTCCCTCCGGTCAGAGCTGCCTCCCTGGAGTGAAGCGAGCTCCCCAGCGAAGTCTTAGTGTCTCGCTGTCTAGCGCCACCACTCCCGGACGACGTGGCCGGGCCCTCCCTGCCCAGACTCCCTGCAGGAGAAGAGCATGTCCCGGGAGAAACAGCCGCCGCGGAGGGAGCGCGTGCACAGATCAGAGCCAACCCCGTGGATCCTGGATCCGCAGACGGAGTGCGTCTGTCTGCCCGCCTCCTGGGAGGGGCCACGGTGCCCTCCCCCTCAGAGTGGCGGAGGCGGCGACTCGTCCCAGAGCCCGGGTCTCCCTGGGTGTACCTGGGTCTACCTGGGTCTACCTGGGGGGGGGGGGGGGGGGGGGGGGGGGGGGCCCGGACAGAGCTGGGGGGCCGGGTCCCAGTGTTTCTTTCGGCTCCGCAGTTCTCTTTTTCTGAAAACAAGGACAACAAGCATTACAGTTTTATGAGCCTCGGTCTACTTACCTAAAAATGGTCATTAAATGAGGGAAAATGTGTAACAGTTTGAAACACAGTGTCTCATATATAGCAAGAAGTTTATCATTTATACCTACCGTCATCTTCCCCGTTTAGGTCATAGTTTGAATTTTATGTCGCTGTGTAGACCCCTAACGCTGTCACTGGCTGTTCATGGAATTCTATGACCAGAAAGTCACATATGTTTTGTTCATTTCAAAATATACTCATGAGGGTCCCTTGAATTTGTATCACTATGGCTTAGGTGTGGGCTACTCAAAGAATTTACTTATTTATTTTAAAAATTTAATTGTTTTATAGTAATTATCCAAAGATAAACTTCGTAGTTTAGTCATTATTAAGAAAAATGCCATACCCTGTTAAGATCTTACTACTCATTTAAAAGAATTAGCATCAGGTTCAACCAAATCTGGAGAACACAAATGAAAAATCCAAGGCAAGGTCACAAAAAGTCAAGAAAGTTACCCAGGTTAGAGTAAGAACGGGACTATTGATAAGAAATTTGGAATTTTTATTAATATCTCCAGGAATCAGATATGAACGGTTTTAGGGCACCCTTAAAGATCCGTTTGACTTTAAATTCAGACTTTGGGGTTGGAGAGAGAGGGGGGTGGGGCAGGGAGAGAGAGAGAGAGGTGGGGTGGGGGTGGGAGAGAGAGAGGTGGGAGAGGTGGGGGGTGGGGGTGGGAGAGAGGGAAGCTTGCCCAGGTCTGTGGGACTGGGTGTCAGATGGCGTATCAAAGGATCGCATGTCATTTGAATGAAAAAAGTTAAACGTTGCATATTTATCGCCTCCTGGTCTTTTGCCAGCACTGCTTGATGTGACAAGCAGCTTGCCAAGAAGTGCTGTGATGAGTGCCTGTGGGTCCCTCCCTGTGTTCCTGTCGCCACTGGAAGAGGTGGTGACCAGGTGCTGAGTGTGATTCATCTGTGGTCAAGTGCAGTGAGCTGACGCAACTCAAATGCTTTGCAAGTTCAAAAGCACAGGGAGGACCAGGGACTGTCGTGTCGAAGGCATGAACAGGAGTGATATTTTTTAAATTCAGGGAGCAGGGGGAACCCTGTGCACCCCCCAGCCTCTGCCCTGTGGGTTCTTCCGGGACTGCCTCCTGGGAAACTCGGGCCACTCGCAGGCCGCCTCGTCCTCTAGCGTTTGATTCCGGTGTCTCCTTCGCCGAGAATGTCCTCCTCCCACCTCGCCCCTGCCGGAGTCCTGACCCCTGCTGGAGCTCCCCTCTGTTCTCCCCTCCCCCACAGAACCTCCCCCAACCCCACCCCGGCCCGCCCCCGGGAAGCGCCCCCTTCCCGATCTCGCACACGTCCCTGGGGGCTCTGCTCCCAGTCACGCCGGGTGCCGGGATGTGTGCCTCTCTCGCAGGTCCGAGCATCTGTGTTTTATTCATGGTTACAGTCCCAGAGCTTGTGCACAGAGTTGCTCGATATTGGCTGGTGAAGCCAGACTTTGCATGACAGAGAAAAGACAGCCTCTGACCATTGGGGTGGGAACCAGGCTACAAACCGATGTCATAAAACAGGGCTGTCACACGGGAGAGGCTGCCACACGGCGTGACCCCTCTGTGCCCACGGTGGCTGCCCTGTTGAAAGCCAACCTCCTCTCCCAGTGACAGAAAGCGCACAGAGCCCAAATCCGCGGGCACGCCGTGATGGGCGCGAGGCTGTCGGGCGTGCAAACCCAGTGCTTGGTCCTCAGTACTCAGGCGCCGCGAACGCACCTCAGTTTTTGCGCCCTTGGCTGGCGATCCTGCACCTGCAGGCCCTGCCATCAGACGACAGTGGAAAACATCCCAGAGACGGCCCCAGCCTTCCCCGTCTCGTCCAGTTCCCAGACACGCTCCCGTCTTCAGATAATCACTCCCCGTTTCATCCCCCTGCCTCCCAGTTTCTCAGCATGGCCTCCTGACCTTCGGGGCCAGATGAGTCCGGTGGTGTGGGCCGTCCCGGGCCGTGCAGGGAGCTGGGCAGCGTCTCTGGCCTTGACCCGGCAGATGCCAGCAGCAACCTCCAAGGCACAACGCCCCCGGACCCCCCAGCCCCACCTCTGTCTCCCCAGGGAGCACTCGCTTCATGAACCCTTGCATGCACACACACTCTCGTGTCCAGGTCTGCCTCTGGAGAGCCCCCCCCCCACCCCGGAACAAACTGTTCCTGTCTTCCCGGTGGGCGCAGGGAAAGGAAAGAGGGGAGCACACGCACGTGAGGGCGGGACTGGCTCCGTAATCCGTGGGACCTGGTGAGCAATGAAAATGCGCGCCCTTCAGAAACTACCAGGCACTCGCTGGTCGGTGACAGTGGCAGCTTGCGTGGGGACTCAGAGGTGGCGCCCCCTGCAGTCGGCTCTGCCTGGTCCCCTGCCTCAGGGCTCCCGTCTCCAGCCACCCTCCAGCCACCCCTGACGACCCACCAGTCAGTCACACAGGTGCACGGGGTTTGCATAAATGCTTTCCTTTCCTCTAAACAGCTTTTATTTAAAGTATTATCGGTTTAAAAATAGCTGTGGGAGCGGAGGCCATATGGGGAATTCAAAATTAAAACCTCAACAGTCCCAGCGAAGTGGTGGAGTTTGGAGATTCCAGGCTCCTGGCGAAACCCTGAGCTCACGGCAGTCACGCCGCAAGCACCGCTGGTGGGCGGGTGGAGACGCAGAACTCGGGTTGTTGCTGGTCCTCCTCGCGCTTGGCATTGGGGGGCGCACGGGGCGCTGGAACTCGGGAGACCCAGAAAGCACCAAGGACGCCCGGAGTCACAGCCCCCAAGCGAGACTCCGCACGTGGGAAAGCGAGACCTCCCTATTTTACTGACCTCGCTGTGGCCACACAGCCGCCACGTGACCGTGACCCACGAGGTCGCCCCGCTTCTCGGGGACGACAGGTGGCATTCACGTTGCCTGTGCAGCGGCAGCCCCATCACCGTGCGGTGCGACCGGAGGGACAGCGCGGCTGGGTTAAAAGGCAGGTCCGCGGGGGCGTGGTTTATCTGTAGCCGGACAACAAGCTCCTGCAACACTTCGCGGCTCCGGCAGCTCACACTGGGCCCGGGGAGGGGGTCCGCACAGAAGGAGACCAGAGAACAAGGAACTCTGCGTGGGACAGGCGAGGTGGAACAGACACGGAGAAGCTCACGTCTACAGGGGAGCCAACCTCCCCCTTCGGATAAACACAGGTTTTCCTGGGGACAAGTGGATACCAATGGAGATGTCTGTGTGTGAAGTTGACGCGACCGGTGGTGCACTTTCAGAGGTAAGCGTCCGCCAGGTGAACGCAGACTTGAAGGAGGGAGACAGGACGAAGGGGCCGCACTGAAGTCCTTGGTGAGGGCAGTGGGACGCAGGCTAGAGACACGACAGTCAAACAAGGAGGAAGGACGGAGGTCGGAGGTGAGTGGAGGCCAGATCGACTCACCGGCCGCTGTGGGCTGGGGGCCGGTGGGGACGAGGCAGGAAGAAGGGGGGAATCTCGAACACGCTAGAGACGTTGTCTCCGTCGTCGAGTGGAGCAGCGACTAGCCCTCAGCAGGCCACCTCTGGCCTGGGTGCCTGGTGAGGTCAGAGTCAGGCTGGTGGCCGGCGGCCGGTGGCTGTCCTCTGAAGGCTGGACTGTGAGCTCCAGGAGCCCGGGGCTCCGTGTGGGCCTGTGCAGGGACCACAGGCTTCGCCCCAGCCCAGGGAGGAGAGAAGGAGAGACACAGAAGAAAGAAAGAAGGGTGGAGAGAGGGGACATGCCAGAAACTGCGGTAGCTTTTGTCCCCTGTCTCAGAGTCGGACAGTCATCATTTCCTCCTTATTCTGTTCCTTAGGAGTCAGCACCCCCCCCCCCCAACACTCAACAAAAGGGAAGTTAAGCACCACCCTTTTTCCGAGAGCATTTTATTCAAAGACTATCAAAGAATCTGTGGGTGTATTTGTAAAACCACAAATGGGTGTGAACTGGGCTGCGGGTGAGAAGGTGGCGGGGAGACTGAAGTCACCGGCAGCGGTGGACAGGGGATGCTGGGGTGGGTGGGCCCTGGGTGGGTGGGCCCCGACGGCGCTCACAGTCGAGGGGGGACAGAGAAGGCCGTGCACATGGCGCACAGCCGCACGGGAGGACACGGCGGCTCCGCGCCAGCAGGCCTTCCCCGGGCCAGTGAGCCAATAACCGGCGCTCGTCTGCCTGTAAGAACAGGTGGCATGTCCACTGTGGACGTTGTGATGTCCACTGTGGACGTTGGTCCCCGAGGCCCGCCAGCGCTGAGCCTCCCGAGGCACCTGTCTCCCTCTGCAGCGGGGTGTTATCGATTTTGTGCTTTGGGCCAGAACCACCGACCGGCGTGCACAGTGCGTGGCGGGATGACCGGTAACCGCTGCACGCGGCCTCCTGCTCCTGGTGAAACCCCGGAGCTCACTCGGCCGGCCGTGGTTTGGGTGCTGAGCAGGCGACAGGACCTTGTTGCTCCCCACTCCGGGCTGAGGAGAAAACACGGGGTGACAACAGCCGAGCATTCCGAGCAGAGACCCCTGAGACCCCAGCCTCTGTCCCCAGTGGTCAGAAAGGGCGGGGGCCCAGGGCGGGCTGGAGGGGAGCCCCGGATGGTGACCCCGGACGTGTATTAGTTTGAGGTCGGGCCTTGGGGACACTTCAGTGCAGAACCCAGCAGTGGTGGCCTCAGGACTGTGGGGCGGGTGCCTCTCTCCGCGGGCCAGTCTGGACTCTGGCCAGCTGCTGCCAACGTTGCAGCTCCCTCCCCGCTCCGGCCCTCCCGCTGGGGATGCGGGGACAGTGTCCACTCTCTAGTGTCTGCCTCTGCCGGGAAAGTGGGGAGGAGGGTGACCCCGCTTCGGCCTCCAGGGTTTTATTACTTTCGTCCTTGTCACTGTCCAGGTTTGCACTCCCTTCTGCCGAGACGCCTGAGGTTAGGAGGAGGGCCTCTGAGCGCCAGCCCCCGTGCCTCTGCTCCACGTGGGTCCGCCTTCAGGACATCGGGCACGTCTATGTCACATGCCTGCAGGAGGCCGCCTGGCTTCCCTGGCCTTCTGGTCAACCTGTCACTCCACAGCTGCCACTGTGTACAGTATGTTGCCTCAATATTGCAATGGTGGCCGGCTGGCACTGTGTCCTGGGCACCTCCCCGTGAAGCCACCGCAAAGAGACAGGACACACCAGTGTGGCCCAGACTGGGTGTCCTCCACCCCCAGAGGAAGCGGTTTTGTTCAGGCAGACGCACCGCGCTCATTAGGCCGCCCGGGTCCCGACCACGGCTCCGCCCTTTCTGCCGGAGGCTGCTTGGGGTGCAGAAGAGCCTGCCTGTGTCGGCAGAGGAAAGCCAATTCTCAAACCCACTCGGTTGGCAAACACACGAGCTCTGGAGCAGTGTGCTCGCCACTGGTCCAAGCCGAAAGCGGCGGCGATCGGGTCTGAGAAACATCACCGGCTCCGAGGAGCACCCTGGGCTTGCGCGCCACGGGGGACACCCACAGACAGCGCCGGTCGGTCGGAGCGGGCTGCTCTGCATCTGAGGAGCGTGCCGTCGCTCAGAGCAGGAAGCTGTGTGAAGCGCCACCAGCCACAACATTTACGGCCTTCGTTTTACAAGGGTGCCGCCCTCCCCATAAAGGCTTTCACGAGATCAGCCAGGTTCTTCCTCTGCCGACAGCCCCTCCATTCCAGCCGAATGTCTGGGTGAAGCCCTCCGCTGGTACAGGTGCCGTATTCGACAAGAGAATAAGTAATAGATCTCGTGTCTAACACCATAGCAATTCACACAACACATTTCAAACTGCCGTACGAATCAGGTTCCCGAAACACCCAGGAACTTGGAAGGATGCCCGCCCCTCTACAAATGGGGCCGGGGGCCGGCGTCCGGCACCCGCCGGAGTCTCCAGAAACCTGGCCCCGGAACTGGGAGACACCGTGTCTTCCCGCAGCCCGCCTCTCTGAGGTGTAGAGCCACAGGTGTTCATGCGGCTGGCCGAGTCGGCGGGGGATGAAGGCGCCACGAGGAAATCTTGCGAAAGCGGCTCTTTCCCTCCCTCCTGGAGCTTCCGTGCGGGTGAGATCGACCAATTACAGCGTGCTCCGGGGCTCCGGGGCTCCGGGGCTCCATCTGCGCAGGGAGAATCCGGGGAGCGGACCCGAGCCCCCCGACTGATACTAGACACAGGCGCCTCCACGCGGGACCCAGAGCCCCAAAGAACTCTCTGGTCGGTTTGTGTTCAACGCCTGCCCTGGACTTCGCGTCAAACTCGCTCTTGTGTGGGATGGAGCCTGGAGCGCGTCTCAGGCCATCATGGCTCTGAGGTGCGACTGGTAGTGGCGGGCATGGCTGGGTCGTAGACCCCTCAGGCTGTCGTCACAAAGCCCCACCGCCAGGGTGACTTAAAATAGCAGACACTGACCATCTCGCTGCCCGGGCGCCGCTGAGTCCAAGGGTGCAGCCCCAGCAGGGCGGCCGCCAGGGGACAGGCCCTTCCCGCCTCCTCCAGCCCCGGCGTGGGTGGCGGTCCTCACTGGTCCCCCGAGGTGCCCAGTGCAACCGCCGCCTCCACTGTCCACGCCGTCTTCTGTCCGTGTGTCTGTCTGCACAAGCGCTTTCTGTGTCCCCTTCCTCTTCCTGCCGGGACACCAGTCACACCGGATTGAAGGTCCACCCTCCGCCGTGTAGCCTCATCTCAACGAGTTACCGCCGCAGTGACTCTGCCTTCACGTGAGGTGCGTTGGGAGGTGCTGGGGGCCGGGACACCCACACGCCCTGCGGGGGACGCCTGCGACTGCATGGCAGACCGCGTGTGGCCCAGCTGCGGTGGCTGCCGCCACCCACCGGGGCTCCGGTATGACCGTAGCAGTCGGAGGGAAGCTTTTCTAGGTGGTTTGCTGGGGAGGGTGACAAAGGTGTCTGTCTGCATCAGGCCACATCAGGACTGACAAGTCCCAAGGCACAAGGCCACCGTCACCCACGTTTCTCTGGTGTGCACGGGCTCCCCGGGGGGCTCCAGGGGGCTTCGGGTCCATCTGGGAACTGGCACCCCATCCGTCGATGTCGCCTGGTGACCTCCTGGTGCCCGGGGCTTCCCCCCAGAATCCCAGCCTTGCCTGTGCCCAGCAGGGAACTGTCTCGGGGTGGGGGGGGGGATCCCACAGCGCCGACCCGGCCCTCGGTGCCCACACGGCGGTGCCGGCACTCGGACGTGCAGCGGGAAGTCGGCGTCGTCCCCGTTTCAGCGCGAACTTGATGTCTCGGGCTCCGGCTGCGCGGCTTCCACGCGGCGTCTGACACAGTCTCCCCGGGAACGGAGACCAGGCGGGGGAGGGGGGCGGGGGAGAGCCGCACAGCCGTTGTCTGGAGGTGCCATCTGTGACTGAGGGCCCATCGGACCGCTTGTGACGAGGAGTCCCGACCTTGCGAGTCCGGTGTGTTCCCGGTGACACACCCCCCCGCAACCCCCGCCCAGACACTGCGCCGATAGTTCCTCCTGAGGCGCCACCTCGGGGTCTGCTGGGACCAGGGTTCGGCCGGAGCAACCGCACAACCAGGACCCAAGTGACACGTCTCGCTTTCTGAGGACGGCACCCAGGCTCCTCGTTCTCGGGACCTGCTGGGACGCCCTCGAGCTCGTTCTGAGACCTCCCCGCCCGTCTCCTCCCTCCGGACCGTAAGTCAGAGGGGACGGGAAGCCACTCGGAGCTGGGAAGAGAGGGGGGAGGCGGGTGTCCGGTCCCCACCATGACAGGCAAGCAAGGGCCCTTTCTCAGAACCGCAGGACGAGAGCGGACGTCTGCCGAGGGAGGGGACTGACGCTGGCCCGTCCCCCACCCGGCCGGGAAGTGACCGAGCTGCTCTCTCAGTCGGGAGCGAACTCAGGGGACCCCCATCTTCTCCCAGATGGGACTGGGAGGGGCTCCAGCAGGAGCCCTGGTGCCACGGGGGGCGACCTGCCTCACATTCGGAAGTGGCCATGGCCCCACTGGCAGATGGCCGCGCCTCCGTGGCCCCGAGGGGGGCCTGCATGCCTGGGAGGCTGGGGTGCCTGCATGCTCCCTGGGCTGAGTGCACCCACACCGGGGAGTGTCGCCCTCTCACTCCAGCACTTGCACTGCTGTTGACAGGGACCTGTCTGTGTTTCCACGGGAGGGGTGTGTCCGTCCAGATTTTGGAGAGCAAGAATTCCTGGCATTTCCCGTTGCTGAGCAAAGACTCACAGGAAGTCACCTGGACGGCAGGCGGTAGGTAGGCCGTTGGGAAACAATGCATTATCGGACGTGCCGGGGCGGAGTGGGAAGGAGACAGAGGCAGTTAGAGCTCATGGAAAACCCCATGGCAGGTGCCCAGCGTGAGGAAGGCACCCTTTTGGAAGCTGCACAAAGGTCCCTGACCACAGAGGGCCTTGCCAATTTGGAGTCCGGCCCTCCCTCCGAGGATCCGGAGGTGGTGACTAGAGCAGGCGCAGGAGATGAGGAATGAGGGCAAGCTGCCCCCCGCTTCCTCCGGAAGGCCGCAGAGCCGGTGGCAGGCTGAACCCTGGGGTCGGGACCGTTCCAGCCACGGACGGGACCCCCGAGTGCTGATTCAGGCCGGGTGGGGTTTTAATAACTCCAAGGGAGTTTTCTCTAATGCCTAAACATGATGAAAGAAATAAAAACCTATGAATGCTGCCTACTCAGGGAAGGAGGAGAGAGAGCCCTCAAAGCATGTTTGAAGATCGCGGTGGGTGGAACAATAAACGCCCTTCACCGGCCTCTGTCAAGGTCAGCCCGTGCAGTGCGCCACAGGCAGGTGGCGAGTGTGCAAGCACACTCCAACGGAGAGTTCCGCAGCGGAGACGGTGTGTGAGGAAGGAGACCTTCAGACGCTGGGACTCGAGGTAACAAGCCAGCGTCAGTCCCGTCGACATTCACGTGGAAGGTCCCTTCTCTCCTCTCCCACCCGTCTTCCCTGCTGGTCCCCACTCAGGGCGGTCCCAGCTCTGCACTCAGCGCTGCATCACGGAACACGCAAGCACGCCAGAGCGTGGTCCGCAGCAGACCCAACGAGAGCTCGGCCCAAGGTAGAAATCTCTTCTCCACCAAGGTGACGGCTGCAAAACCGTATGAAACGTCGGAAGGCTTCGGCTGCAGGAGGAGGAACAACGTAACTTGCAGGTATTGTCCGCAGTCCTTTCACGGCAGACGCGTTTCAGGGCATGGCCAGTGGGTCACGGAGAAGCGGGCGTTAAAGGAGCAGGGAGTAAGAGGACGCATGCTTGCTGGGTGCACACGGCTTCAGAGCCGCGCTTGCCGGCCTCACTGGATCAACGATTTCCATCACCCCAGCTGCGTCTCGGGACAGGGAGGACATGGCGGGGGTTTCGGACACCTGCCTGCCTCTCCCACCGATTTGACCTCCAGTAAGTGCTGGGCCCACCTGTCTGAGCCCGCTCTCTCACCTGCCACCGGCAGCTCTGAGCCCAGACGTAGGTCCCAGGTTCCCGACGTCAAGAAAGCAGTTGAATTTCCTGTTTTGCTGTCTACACATTCTAACATTCGTGTTGGGCCTTTTCCACAACCCTTCCAGGAACAGAGGAAATTTGCCCCTCCCTAGCCTCCGGCTGCATCTTTTCCGAAAGATAAACTGAATCTCAGGGGAGCAGACGTTTGCCCGTGGCAGGGGGGCAGCCCAGTACGCTCGTTTCCAAGCAGGAAGAGTGTCAGGCACCCTGCACGTCTCTCAGGCTCCGGTGGCTCTGGCTGCACGAGACGGGGCCTGTGTCCATGACCTCGGCTCCACGGCGTGCGAGGACCACAGCCATGGCCATGGGGGGGCAGGGGCGGGCGGGGAGCTCCGCAGAGGCGCATGGGGGGCTCCCGACCAGGGAGCATGGAAAAGGTGGCCGTTTGTAATGAGGCGTGATCGTTTCATTAGAAGGTGCAACTCACCAGCGGGGCGAGTCCTCAGCCCCTGGCTCCATCCCGGGCTGCGCAGGTTCGCCAGCTCAGCCCGAACGTGATTGGCACGCAGGGCCCCTGCAAACTGCCAGGCCACCTTGCAATTAGGCAGGACGCCACCCGAACAGATGGCGTGAAGGGTGGCAGCCAGACAGCCAGCGCACGTGCCTGCATCGAGTATGCAGAGAGTTTCCTCGCTCGGGATGTCGGAGCGCGGGCCTGCGGAACAGCGTGCGATAAAGCATCTCACGTCGCCCACCACATTTGAAAAGGATCATGCTGTGTTTTCATAGAGGGCTGGGTGTGGAACCAGGAAACCAGAGACGGGTGGGTTCTCAACATTCAGAGGATTTGAGGACAATGGATTTCAGTGACCCGTTTGAGGTTTCTCTCTTTCATTCACTCGCTCGCTCGCTCGCTCATTCATCCAACACAGACTGAAATCCGTGGTGAGGGAGGCGCCCCTCGAACTCTGCCCAGGCGTGTGGGCGTGTCCTCCTGCAGCGTGGCTCTGATCACACTCACCGGCGGGGAAGTCACTCCTGTGAACACTCGGTATGCACGCACCGCCCACCGAACGCCTCTAATTAGCTTCCGCTCTGGCCACGCCCCCGGCCGCGCCGCATCCGAGCCACGCCCACCACGGAACACCCGGTTGGTTCTCGGCGGACAGACGGGGCACGTGATCACTCGACGGTGCAACCGCAGAGCTGGCCGGTCCTTTCTCTTAAAACAGGAGCGCGCCCCAGGGTCCAGCGCCGTCACCCGCAGCTTCATTCAACCTTCATACAGCACAGCAGGCTTGGCGATCCCAGGGGACCCAACAGGAAGGAAGGCCGTGGGTTTCAGCGCGTGACCGCCGTGACCTGGAGGAGTGAGGTGGCGGGAGGGCCGGCAGGTGCAGCTCGCTCGGGGCTGTTTGGGTCCCCGAGCGAGCGTTGGTGGCCTGGAGCGCAGGACCGGGCCCCGCTGTAGTGTGTATCGGTCTCTGTACACACCTGTGACTCGGCAACTGTGTCCCCTCCCCAGTGCGCACGGCGCTCCGCCCCAGCCACACCCACTCGTTATTGGGTGCCGCGGGCCCCGCCCACACCAGGGGTACAGGATCTCGCGAGCGTTGCTCCCGGACACCGTAAAGTCGGGTGGTCCCGGCGGCCACCACGTCGGGGACAGCGTCTGTGCTCGCCTGGAGCTGAGCTGGCTCCAGCCCAGAGCGACAGTCACTCACAGAGCTGGCGGTGACGCTGGCCCCACGCGAGGGTCCTCAGGCCCCTCCCCCCGTGCCGAGTCCCGGCTCAGGGTGGACAAACGCCCTGCGGTGAGGTTCAGGGCCCCGGTTGCAGGGCGGAGGCAGAGAAGGAGCCAGCAGGGGCCCCGCACGGCCTGGTGGGGACCCGCCAGGAGGCACCGTGCAGCCCTGCCCCCCAAGTCCGCCCGGGTCCAGGGGCAGCCAGGAGACTGCCCTCGGAGGACACCCCGAGGAGTGAAAAACGCAGACACAGTGTCGATGGGCATTTGTGTCTCGGGTCAGCACTCCTTTCTCGGTTTTCTGAGATACGCGCTGACTTTTTTCCAGAAAAAGTAAAATTGGGAAAGAGGTAGCTGGAGCCTGCCTTCCACGAGGGCCCCATTGCCTCCCCCCACCGTCTCCCAGTCCCTCTCCGAGCGTATTCTGTCTCTTTCCCACCCAAACGATGTGCTTCTCCATACCAATGCGCAGCCTTTCCGCCGGGGAGCAGGGCCGAGGACGGATCGTGAGTGGGTGGTCACGAGCAGTGGAGAGGCACCCAGTCACGCCCTGCCAGTCACCAGGGCCG
Organism: Phyllostomus discolor; assembly: GCF_004126475.2. Taxonomy (NCBI): domain Eukaryota; kingdom Metazoa; phylum Chordata; class Mammalia; order Chiroptera; family Phyllostomidae; genus Phyllostomus; species Phyllostomus discolor. Next base: position 1,452,623 of record NC_040908.2, on the reverse strand, counting down.
TGGACTTGGGGAGCCCCCCTAACTCGTTGCTGGCAGAAGTAATCTATTCAAAGTGCCCAACGCACAGAAACAGCGTGAGGATGCACTGGGTGAGCCCAGTAACACCCCCGGCCAGCACCTCCCATGGGGAGAAGGCTCTGGGTGACGCCCGCGTGGGCGCGAAGCTCCCCTCAGGCCCCGAGGAGAGAGTGACCGGCTGTCCCCTGGCCGGCAGAGCGGGCTTGGGGAAGCAGCACCCCGGAAACCGGCCCCTCTGCCTGCCCTTGGCATTCGTAAGGAGACGCACGCCGAGGCTCCCGCCCTGAAGGAAGGCGATGATGGTGCTCTAGGGGTCGCGGAGGGACTGGCGTCTCCAGCCTCGGAGCAGAGCGCTGTCCTCTCGGCTGCCCGGAGAGCGCTCCTGTGCCCCGGTCACCCGTGCCAGGACGGGAAGGTCCCCACGGGGCGGGCAGCCAGCTCGGAGAGAGAGAGAAGGAGTCCATCCATTCGTCCCCGGGGTGCTCGGCTAGGGCACGCTGCCACCGCCACCATTACCACCGCCGCCACCGCCGCTGCCACCGGGGAGCAGGGCCCAAACGGCACCCTCCACGCCCCAGCAGGGGCGGGCTCGCCCTGCCTGGTGGCAGGGAAGCCCGGTGTGAGGGAGCCGATTCCACAGACGAGCAGGCGAGGGAGAACACCTAATGAAGAGAGTTAGGGACGCCGACCCGTGGCAGGTGCGCTGTCCCTTTATCCCGACAAGTGTGACTTAATATTCCTTACTTAGGGTGATGTTTCCTAGGGCACTAATGAGTGTGCACTTGCCTCTCCTGAAAAGTGATGAAATGTCACTAATTCGGGCTCTCGCGGCTGCCGCCTGCTAGCTCTCCCGTCGCCCCCAACGGGGGAGGAGAGACCACCAAGGGGCCGCTTCCGCCCGGCTGGGGCGGGGGACAGCCGCGTGACACAGAGAGGGGCGACGAGGAGAGGCGAGTGGTGCTCATCGCCGAGTGTGCTCAGACTTAAAGGGCTGTGTGAGACGCCACGGTGGCCGTGTTCGGGACGCTCTAGCGCTGACCCTTCTCCGGGAAATCAAAGCCTCTCTGTCCCCCCACCCTCTGTCCCCCGTCCACTCACTGACCCGTCCTCCTCCGGCTCACAGCCGGCTCCGCAGGGTCTCGACTCCTCCACCCGGAGCCGCGGAGCCGCGATCCCACAGCCTCCGACCCCCACTTCCGCTTCACTGCCCCTTATCTGCCTCCAGTCCACGCACGTTCAGGTGGGACTCATCCTTGTCACCTGTTGTTGGGCCATGCCAGCCCTCGGCTCTCGAGCTCCTGGGGACCCACGTGGACACCGGTGAGAGCCAGGGGCCCGACCCCATCTGTGTCCCTGGGCTGGCGTTCACGGCCCACCCTAGACCCCGCCTCCTCCTTCCTAGGGGTGTCTTCCCCGCGATGGCAGTCTTCCAGCCCGCAGGGGGGTCGGGCAAACTCGTGCGTCTGCAGGCGAGGGGAGGCGAGGGCGGCAGGCAGACCCCGGACGCCCCTGGCACGCCCGCGCCGCTCTCCCTACTCCGATAGCGAGATCTGCTCTCCAACCCACGGACGAGGGTCAGCCGAGGTTCGCCGAGACCGGGGAGCTGCCCGGTGCGTGGGACGGGCGCCTCCCGGCCTGCCCCACTCCCCGGGGCTGTCCCCGGGCTGAGACCGGTCTCGTCTCTGGGGCTCCTCCCGCCTCCAGACCACCTGCTCCCCGCTTCCCTCCCTGGGTTCCTGCCTCCTGCTTTCCTCAGGGCTCCTTCTTCCCCAGGACTGGATGGGTCTTTGTTCCCGCCTTCACCCTCACGACGTCGGCCCCTGTCTGCAACTGCCCCAGGAGTTCCTGGCTCACACACCCAAACGTCCAGCCCGAACGCCGTCCCTCTGGAGCTGCCGGCCTGCGGGCGGCCAGGTGACCCCCACACTCTCCTGGACGTCCCCCCCCTGGCCCCCCACGGTGAACCTGACTGCCACCAAAATCACGATGTCGCCCCCGTGGCTGCCTTTTCTCTGCTTTCCCTGGTCTAGCAAACAGCACCGTCTCCGCTCGGAGAGCCAACCCCGCTCGCCCCGGCGGTGTGCTGAGTGACGGACGTGCCCCTGGGCGCATCCTAGAGCCACCCGACACGGCGTCAGCCCCGACCTTGACCTTTCCCGCCTCTTCTCTTTTCCCGTGGAGAGTCCCCCCAGTTGACCTGTCCCCACCTTCCACGCACGTCCTTGACGGGGCCCGTCCAGGCACCAGAGTAACCGCACCACCGTGCCGGACACTCCCGTCTGGACCCTTCCCATCATCGGTGCCTCCAGTTCTCCGGGGAAGGCCGGCGCTCACCCTGGAGAGAGCGCGGCCGTGCTCGCTGCTCCAGCCCGGCTTCCTCCTTCCTGCGCCTCCCTCGTCCGGCTGCTGCCGGCTCGCAAAAGTCACCCCTCTCTGATTCCCCCCACCCCATCCCGGAGCCCCCCGGGCTCCCAGGCCACCCCTCCACACTCCTCGCCGCATCAGGGGTCTACCGTGTCTCGTCTTACGGATCATGGGGGCCCATTGTCTCCCCGGATCCTGACAGACACACTGTGTGCGCTGCCCGAGCACACAAACGCCTGGGCTGCGGCACTGTGCACCCCTCCCCCACGCCGGAGTACTGAGCCAGGACCAGGTTGCCGTCTCCCATCCCGTGGGATCCAGTCCCTGACCTCACCGGTGGACGGTGCCCTTGGCTCTGAACTGGGCCCGCTGGCACCTCCACCCAGGCCGCCTGGGCGTGCCCGAGGGGCCGCAGAGCAGCGGACGCACAGCGAGCCAAACCCAGGCCAGCGCCTCGGGGGCCTCCTGGCTGTTTCCCTCCCGAAGTCCCTGCCCCGCGCACCACACCTGGGCCACCTGGGCCGTCCGCTGCAGGGATTTGGAAAGAGGGGGTTTAATCAGTCAAGGAGACAGGAGAGCTCGCTGTCTCGGCGAGATTACACACACCCACGGGTGTTCGAGCGCAGCCCGGCAGCCTCAGAGGCCCGGGGGGGGGGGGGGGCCTGTTATCTCCCAGCGCACGAGGGGGAGTGTTCCCGGAGATAAAGCACGCTGGACGGATGGCGTCTCTCGCTGGAGCGCAGCGGGAGAACGAGGCTCCAAGAGCCCCGACCACAGCCTCTGCCGCAGCGCCCCTCCGCGGGGAGGGCGGGCTGGACGGACAAGGAGCGGGCCTCTCGCGGAACGGCTGCTGACGGAACCCACGTTTCCGGAGAGGCCCGCCGCAGGGGCCCTAAAAATCTACGGACCTCAGGGCACTGTGCTGTGATTTCGGCCGTTCCTAACGTGTTCTACAGTCCTCAATATTGATGCCACGCGCTCACGCTCTCTTTGCTAAAGGAGGGGAGGGGGTTCGGGAACCAGGGGCGGAAACACCAGCGCCTCCCCGGTTCCGGGTCCCGCGCCCGTGACCTCCAGAGGCCCAGTGAACCCTCCGGGGGCCCCGCCCCCGCACGCCAGCTCTCCCTCTCTCTTACGCCCGGTGACCTTCATTCACATCGGCGCCTCCCTCGGGGACGTCTGTGTGGGCAGTCTTGCTTCTGGCCGGCTGGCCAGGCTCCTGGGCAGCGAAGGGGGTGCCCCCACAGCGGACGTGACGCACCCGTGGGGGCTCCTCCTGGCGCCGTCCTGGGGAACCACCAGAGCAGAGCCCCTGGGGGTTTCCGCTCTCCCGCAGGCAGGCACCGAGAGGGTCAAGGTCGCGGAGGCCCGCGCCCAGGCTCCGGGGAGGCAGCGGTGAGCGAGGCATTCTCGAGAGAGAGCTGACCGCGTCACAGACACGCAAGGCCAGGCGCGTGGCGTTTAAGGACAAAATCATCCTGAAATAAGGGAAGGAGAGTGAAACAGGGAGGGATGTTTATGTGCGATGATTCGGGAAAGTCTGTTTAAGGAAATGACATCAAAGCAAAGCTGCGATGGAGCCTGCGCCACGCGGGCTGCTGAGCAGAGCGGGGTGACGTGAGTCCCCGCCTTCACCCCCTCGCACCCCGCCCAGCACCCACCCCCCCAGTCTCCTCCAGCCTTCAACTCTCTCTCCCTCTCTCCTCCACACCCTCACGGCTCATGGGGAGGCTTTTCCTTGGAGTCACAGACCCGATGGCATACTCCACACAGCACACACCACCAGGTGTACCTCGCAGACAGCATCGAAGAGGCCTTGGAAATGCATTTGGGCCAAACCAGGAAGAGGGAAGGCACTCCAGGTTGCCAGGCCCTGAGCGCAGCCTCTTGGGAGTGGGGTGCAGGCGCCGAAGAAGGTGGGGGTGACAGGGACCCGACCAGGTGCCCAGAGACTTGAAGAACACGCGTGGGGAGCCTCGAGGGCCAGGCTAAGGAGCGTGCACCGTAAGGGCTGGAAAACAAAAGCTTCGCGTGTGAGAGGTCTGCCTGCAGACACGGCGGGGAGGGTTGCAGGTAGGGAGGCAGGAGCGATGAGGGCCTGGACTTGGCAATGACACTGGTCATGAGAGACGGGTATGGATTCCAGAAACCTGTCAGCAGCAGAAGAGATGAGTAAAGTAAATAAAGGGTGTGTGTGTGCGTGTGTGTGTGTGTGAGTGTGTGCACATGCGTGTGTGTGTGTGGTTTGTGAGGCTGACTGAGCCCTCCATCCCGAGCCCGTCCCGCTGCCGGGCGGCACCGACTTCTGCGTGGGCCTGAACAGCCCCCCCGCCCCCTCCGTGCCGGGCAGCTTCCCTCCGCCCCTTCTCATCGTCCTCAGTGTCACAAGCTCGACGCTCGATGTGCCGTTGGAGAAGTGGGGTCTCTCTCGGTGCGTCTTTTCTCTTCCAGCCACCAGATCCGGTCCCTCCCTGGGAGGTGGGGGACCTCCGGTTGTCGAAGAGGAAAGGTACCAATCGTCAGCTCATGGTCTCCGACAGGGTTAGCACATGACAATAATAATGGTCACGGTCTGGTTGGAAGCCAACAATTACCCAGTGTGTTCAGCCTCCAATGGGACGAGAGTCTGGCTCCCAATGTTGCAGTTTCTCAGCGGAGCCGCACTGGGTGCTCTGCTGCCCTCCAGGCCGCGGAGGGAGGTCCGTCCCGGGGAGTCCTCTGGTCCTCCGTCCAGCAATGGAGAGCAGGCGGTGAGCGTGCCTGCAGACCCGGCGACAGTGGGCGGGGCAGACGGCCAAGGAACAGGGGTGCCCGGGGAGGGGGTGAGCCGGCAGAGGCGCCACAAGGGTCGGCGACGTCAGGGACGATGATATCAGGAGGCAGAGGGGGGCGGGTGTCCAGACAGCAGGGGCAGTGGGTGCAGGGGGAGGTGGGGGGCGGGGGCTGCATGGGACGTGCGTGCAGACAGGGGCCCAGGCTGGAGGAGCAGGGGCCAAACGGGTGAGGCAGCAGGGGCCGTTCCCCGCAGGAGGACCACAACCCACTGGGTCCTCCTTGCACGCCGTCTCCGGGCCCCGTCACTCCTCAGGAGAGGCAGGCGGGCCAGGGTCTCCGACCCGCACTCCCTCTGTATCCTGAACGGTCAGTAAGGCCCTGGCCTCCCTGCTCACAACACGGGACACGCACGTGGGGGTCAAGGGCTGGGCCGCAAGGCCGGTGCTGCAGTTCGGGCTGTCGAAGCCGCACCAGGCAAGGGCGGAACCCGGGCTGGGCTGGGGCTGCACCGGCTTCAGGCAGCAGGCACCTGGGGGCGGGTGGGGGCTTGGCACACGCAGGGGTCTCCCTCCCTGAAGAAATGCAGCTGCATCTGTGAGGAGGGGAAGAGAGGGCAAGGTCGTCACGTGATGCCCCAAGTTGGGCGAAAGCCAGGTTTTCTGGAGGGCAGACCGGCTCACCCTGCCGCCCCCGGCAGGACACGGCCGGGTCCCCGGCAGGCCCCGGCACTGGCCCGACTCGCAGAACGGAGCACGCACCAGGCTGCCTGCAGCCGCAGCCCCCGCCACGACGCCAGCCCCCCCCCCCCCCCGCCCCGGGCCGCTCTGAAGGTGTCGCAGCCCCTGTCTCGGCCCGGGCCTGCTCGGGGTGCGTGCTGCCGCGGGACCGTCGGCATCCTTCTGGGAGGGGAGAACACCCAGCGTCCCGGCCCTCGGGCCCGGAGGCAGTTTGGACACGAAACGGAGATCCGGTGGACCAGGGGGGTGGCCGCTCGTGCCCACATGGAGAGCCGGTGGCGAGCCTGATGCCGTCGGCGCGAACCCTGCCTGTGGCCGTCCTCCGGTGAACGCAGGTGCTTGGGGGGGGGGGGGGCAGCGAGCCAGGCTGGGGCCGCAGCCCAGTTGTGCCAGCCCAGCGCCGGCTCAGTGGGACGCCCGCCCCGCCCCCGCCCCCGCCCCCGCCCCCGCGGGGGACGGCAGATGGGCAGCAGGTGTGCGCCTGCGGGACGAGCCAAGACAGGGGCTTAATTAAACAGCGCGCTAACGACATCCAAAGGTCTTGAATTGCCGCTGCCGCCGCCGCGTGGGCCAGCGTCTCCTTCCCCGGGACCTTTCTCACTCCTCTTACAGCGGGCCATTGTCCTGCCCGCGCAGCCCAGAGCAATGCGGCCGGGCGGCCAGTTCCCCGGTGGACTCGGGGCCGGCAGAGGCGGCTGCGGGGCTGGAGCCTCGGCTGCTGCCTGCCGGGAGCCTCCCGCCGTCCCTGGGACCCAGCCTTCTGGTCCCCCTCGGCCCTTCCGTCCACACCGATACCAACAGCTCTTCCCCCCCGAGCACACCGACCGGGCCTCCTCTGTGGCGGGCCAGGTCCTACCTCTACGTCCCCGCGCAGGGCGAAGGCCCCTTCTGCGTCGGACCGTCCGGAGGGGCTTCTGCTCCGCGGCCCTCACTGCCTGGAGTGGTGAGGCCCCCCCACGCCCCGGCGGCCAGCGTGGGTGTCCCCGTGGGCTCTGATGCAGTACTCCAGAGGGTGATGCGGGAGGACCCTGGGGTCCGCCCTCTCTCTTGTGCTAGGGGCGTGCAGCCCGAGGACCAGCCCGAAACTGAGCTGAGGAATGGCGACTCCCGGTGCGGGAACCGGGGCTGCTCCAGCCCCTGGTGGGAGGTGGGCCCTGCTGGCCTCCTGACCCGGGCCGGGGGGTGGGGGTGCAGACCTGGAGCCCAGGGGACGGGGTGCGCCCAGTGGGAGGAGGAGCTGAGGCCAGGTCTGCCACCCGCCCAGGGGACCAGGATGACACCCGTCCTCCGTGGCCCCCAGACAAGTGAGCCTCCGGAAGGAGACTCAGGGAGCGAGGGGCGGGTGCCAGAGCCGGTGCGGGGGCGGGGGGAGGGGGAGGCCACAGGAGCTCCGCGTCACACAGCACAGACACACAGACACTCTCACACCCACACTTGTACACTCACACACTCACTCACACACTCACAGTCACACAGACACTCTCACACACGTTCACACTCACACGCACGGTCTTCTACCGGGGACCTAGGTGAGCCCTTGGCTCAGCCCTCCACCGGGCCCGACACCGCAGACGGTGAGAGGGCGGCCACCAGAATGGCCGGGTTTGCAGAGGGGAGAGACCTCCGGGGGGACGTGCTTCCCGCCGCGCTGACACGCGCCTCGTTTTACCCCGCTTCCGCGTCCGCACCCCCGCTGACGCTGACGCAGGAGCGGAGTCAGAGGAAACCCTGCGTTGCCTGAGGCCTCGGGGCTGAGATGCCCCGCACACCCCCAGGAGCGTTTGGACTCCTGACCACCCGAAGGTGCATGGGGCGGCGAGAGCCCTTGCAGACCCAGGGCCACCACGGGGCGTAAGACACGGGCTCACACTCCGCTGCCAGCCCAGGGACAACTGTCAAGGGTTCCCACGGCGACGGGACGGCAGGTGAGTTCTCTGCACGGCCGGCACTGTCCAAGGAAGTCTGGATTCGCGTCTGTTCACGACCACGGCCCCGGGCAGCGAGGACAGCCCTGAGCTCTTGCCACCCACCCGCTCAGCCTTGGCTGGGCGCCAACTGCACGCCGAGTCGTCGGGTTTCCGCCGCACGGTTCTGCCGCTGCTCGCAGAGGCGCGACGTGAGGCATCCCTGGGAAAGTGGGACGACGTCCGCTTGGTCCACCGTCACCTCGTCCGGAACAGGAGCCGAGGCCCCACAGGCCCGCCTTGCCTTTGTGTCCCACGCCCCCGCCCTCTGCGAGGTACAGCTCCCGGGGGGGGGGGGGGACGTCAGCCCCCTGGGCGGAGAAGCCACCCTACCCCGTTCTTTGGGAGGGGGCGTGCAGAGCGCCGGGACCCCCGCCGCACAGACACGCACGGCTGGTGGAGGCCTCCCCCCCGCGGCGAGGCCAACCGCACGTGAGCCCAGGTCCCGGGGAAGACCCTCTGCTGGGGGTCGGTCGGGCCAGGGGACAGGGAGGCCACAGGCGCAGAGCAGCAGCACACGGACCCGCTCTCCAGAGAGAAGACACAACAGCGTTACACGGGTGGGAACCAAAAACCGAGTTTGCCCAAGGAGCGGGGAGAGGGGAGGGAGAGAAGAAGGAAGGGGAGGCACTGGGATACAATGAAAAGCTTAGTTCCACCAGTGTCCACTCTGGGGGGCGTCCCACGCATGCCCCCCCTCCAGACGCAAGGGGAGCGTGATGCGGATGACACATTTACTCCTGGAAAATGACAACCAAGCAGGTCACTTGTCGTGATGAAGAAGAGAAGGAACTAAAACGGGGAGCCACTGGGCAGTGCTGGCCCCTGGGCGTCTGCCCGGGGCTGTGGGGGTCCGTGAGGGGTCCCCAGGCACAGCCCCAGCCCCTCCAGACCGCAGGACGTTGTCCCTTCCCAGCTCGGAAAGCCCCGCCGCCATCAGGGAGAGCTGGATCCAGGCGCAGCCACCTTTTGTGCAAGGGCTGCGACCCCTGTGGCTGGCGGCCATGCATGCAGAGACCCTGCAGCCCACGGGGGTTACGTCACGGCGCGGGAGGCGGGGCTTCTCCAGCGCGGCCCCTCGGGGCCTCCTTTCATCTCCGTGAAGACCCGGTCTGTGGAGACTCGGCGCACGTGGTTTCTGGTCTGAAACCCAGAACATTTCCGCATGTTCCTGCCCGTTCGCGGAGCCGGGGGAGCATTTCCCATCTGAGTCTGGGAGGCGCGGCAATCTGACTCCTCTGAAAAGGCAGCCAGACGGGGCTTTTCCCGAGACCAGGGGCGGGGGGGGGGGGGCAGCCGGGGGCCGCAGGGAGGCTGCACAGGTGAGCGCCCACACTGCGGAGACCTCCCCGGGTCAGGTGACCTCGCTCGAAAGGGCGACCAGAGTGTCGAAGACGTGGCGTTCCCAGGCCCCATCCCTCCCTGTGGCTGCAACCAGCAGGCCACCTCCTCACCTGGCTCCGGGTTCGCCACCATGTCAGCGCGTTTGGGGCACCAAGAAGAGGTGGAGGGGACAGGGAGGCAGGCTCAGGGCTCCAGGCACCCCAAGTGCTCCCCACCCCTGCCCCCAGCCGAGTCAGGAGGACGCACACAGGCCGGCAAAGCCTGCTGGACCATGGGGCTGACGTCTGCAGGGGGCGGGGCCCGCCGAACACATCGGGAGGTGGGGTTTGAGGGGCTCTCTGCGACCTGGGAGTCTGTCGATGGGGGGCTGACTCACTCCCACAGCCAGCCACCCGTTCCCCCTCCCCGCCCCCCTACCAAGCGTACGGCCCTTATGAACATCTGTGCACAGGTGAGGGACACAGGGCCCCTCGGAGCTGGTGGGTTAGCGGGGGGTGGGGGCTGTGTGCGGCCGGCCATCCCCCCTCCACCCCTGCAGCCCCCTCACCAGGCGGCCTGCCCCCTGCGCCCCTAGCAAAGAGGCCTGACTCGGGGCAGGCGGCTGCAGCAGGAGCCACGCGGAAGGGACGGGCCAGGAGGACTCCGGCGGCCCGCCTCTCCCAGGGAACTCGGCAAAGAATAGCCCGAGATTGATTCCTGAACCTGCTCTGACCTTCCGGGCACGGGGTCAGCCTGCTATCAATCATGTCAGGGAGGGGGAGGGGCCGGGCTCCGTGGGGGGTGTGTGTGTGTGTGTGTGTGGAATGCTGATCCATGCTGAAGTCCCAGGGAACATCCACCAGCCACGGAGTGTTTTCTTCCTGAGTGGGGCTGATTCGGGATCAATAAAACGCTTGCACAGCGGGCCTGCCCCTTCTTTCCTTCCCCTGCTCCTGACCCTGTGCTCACAGACACATGCTAGTGCAGGCACACACAAGCACACAGCACGCACACACACGCACGCATACACACACCCTAGACACTAACACTGACCTGAGGCCCAAGGAAAAGCTGACCTTGAGAAAGGATCTCCAATCCAAATTCAAGTTCGGCCAGGAGGCCGTGCCGGTGCTCCCCACAGTCTCCTCCGAACGTCCTCCGGCCTCAGTCCCCTGGGACGGGCGAGGGCCCGGCAGCACCAGCAGCGTGGAGGGACGCACCGGCCCATATGACATGCGGCCAGCTGGCCTGCGCTGCGTTCCCGGCCGAGGGGCTGCGTTCCCGGCCGCCGGGCTGGGCTCCCGAGCCCCCACCTGCAAACACACACACACAGAGACCCCTGGCCTTCCTCCGCACCCACTGCCCCTGGGACCGGGGGACAGGCCCGCTGGGCCCGAGGGCGTGCACATCACCTCCTGGCCCCGGAGGCCCCGGGGACAGCAGCCACGAGCTGCCGGCCTCTCTCCGTCTCCCTGGCTAGGCCCTGCCAGGGGAAGAGGGGTTCTGGGGGCCGAGCCGAGAGCGAAGACACTGATAAGATTATTGGAATCAAAAAACTCCTGTTATGACGTCATCTGTACGGTACGATTCTCTTGCAAACGTTTTCCTGGGAGACACGTACCCACAGAAAGTACCAGAAGGCTTCACGCCAACACGAGAGGTGGTCACCCCCTGAGGGCACAGTGACTGGCTGACTCCAGTGGGTTTTCCAAACCTCCTATTTTCTGTCAGCCGAGCGCAGTGAGGCGTCATCGCGTCCACGGGCAGCAGAGCGTAGGCCTGAAGCCAGCGGGCGGCCCAAGCCGGGCAGTCCAGGGGCCGAGCTCGAGTGCTGGGGTGCAGGGAAGCCTCCGGCTCTCTGTTCAGGAGCGGCAGGAGCGGCAGGAGTGGCAGGAGCAGCTCGGACCACCGGCATTAGCCTGCAGCCAGCGGGTTCTGGGGTTCTGGGCCGTGCAGTCTGCCGTGGTCGGCCACGCGATCGGCCACGTGTCCGGCCCAGTGCGGGGACCCCGCTGTCAGGAGAAAGCAGGGTGCGGACACAGGACTCCTCCAGCTGTGTCCCCACGGCCCCTGCACAGCCCCGCAGAGGGGGCGGGCTCGACGTCGGAATAAGCACAGTGGGCAGAGAGCCCGCCCACCGAGAGCGGAGCTGCGTGCGTGGGACCCGGGGGACGCGCTGGCTGACGCTCCCGGAAGCTGCAGGCGTGAGCCGGCGGGGGTCCCCCAGACACTTCCCCGTCGCCCCGCGCTCCCTGGGAGGGGGCTGTGTGGGGGCTGAGCTCGGGCGCAGCGGTCCGTTGTCACGCTGCACACGGCCATCGCTCCGAGTGCCGCGTCCTCGCCCTCCCTGGCGTTTCTGGGGTGAACGGGGTTCCGGGGGCCCAGGGGCGGCAGTCACAGGGACCCACACCCACAGGACACGCCTCACTCTCTGCCCCGAGACGATGGCTGCGCTCGCCTGGGCTGGCAGCTGCCGCCTGTCCTCCCTGAGAAGCCCCCGCCTCTGCCGCCTCCTGCTCCGCCGCCGGCGGGGCTCCCTGCCTTCAAGGCGCTTGTGCTCTCCGTCTGGGGAGAGGCTGAGTCAAGGCCATGCGGGCCAGAGGGGCAGCAGGGCGGGTCTTCGTGCGGCCACCAGGGGGCATGCCAGGCCAGTCTGGGGCGGGACCTGCCCTGCTGTGTGGGAGGGAGTGCCTGCCCCCCACCCCAGCTGGGAGGGGATGGGCGTTGAAAGGCCACGAGAGACCAGAGGACGTGACCCGGAGGCGAGGAATGAAAGCCACAGAACCCCCCCCCGGAAGGCTGGGCACCCTCAGCCTCACCCCACACGCCCCGTGTGGCTCTTCCCCACGCCCACGCCCCCCGCTCCTGAGAAAAGGCCCACAGTGCAGGGCGAGCGCCCTGTTTACCGTGCTCAGGGGAGGGGCCTGCAGAGACCCGCCCCACTGGAGTGTCCCTGCCTGTCACCCGGGGCTGCGGGCGCCTGGCCCTTGGACCCAGGGGCGCTCAGGCCCGGCAAGAAGGTGGGCTCCCACCCCACCCCCGCCCCCAGGGCAGAGCCCGCTCTTCTCTGGGACACGGGCCCGTGGGGGAGTCCGGGCCGAACAGAGGGCGGCACCGTGGCTCTGTGCCTGGGGCGGGTCATGTGTCTCCCCAGGTGTCAGGCCCCCCCTCCACCGGCAGGGCGAGTAAGGGGCCCGACTGCTCAGGCTCCTGCGAGGATCGGGAAACCCGCGTGCAGGGAAGGGGTGACACTCCATGAGCCCAGCTGCCCCTCTGACCACTGCTGGGACCGTGACGGCCACGGCCGCCACACTGGCACACCGGCCGCCCGATGCCAACTGCCTGGCTCTGACACCGCCCACCCCCCACCACTGCCCCGCCTTTCTCTCTGGACGGCCTCCCCCGTCCCCTACCCAGTGCAGCCTCTCCACCCTGTGCCCTGAGCAGGAAAGACAAGGAAGGTCAAGCCCCCTTCTTCCCCTAACCACCCCCTTCTCCCCAAGAACAGCCCTTACCTCTGAGCTCTCCCCACCTGCCTCCCCACCCCGCCCCACCCCCGCCGTGCAGAGGACGAGGGCAGGGGGGGAGGAGGCTGGGGGAAGGCCAGGAGCCCCAGGGACCGGTGCGCAGGGCTGTGCGGAGGCTGAGCTTTGCAGTCGCCTCTTCAGCTGCGTGACCCCCCCACAGGGCTCGCCCCGGCCCTGACGAACTTATTACGATTATGATAGGCATTTGCAGGACCTCTCCTGGGGGTGTCAAACCGGGAACGGTCGTGCAGGTGACCGAGGGAATGACAGCCAACCTGGCTGTGTTGGGAAGAGGCCAGGCCTCCCCCCCTTGCCTGCCTGCCGGCGGTGCGCTACACGGCGGAGACCAGGCATACAGGGGCCAGTAGAAAAGACCGCCGTCCCCGCTGTGTTCACGGTGACGGGAACGGGAGATCTCAGGCCGGGGGCACCCGTGCACACCCACAAAAGGAACTCTGGGCATCCCAACCGTACCACCTCCAGGACCAAGGCGGGCCCCTGGACATGCACCTGTCCGGAGTCGCACGCAGGTGCCCGTTTGAGCCGCCCCGCGGTGCACTGGCCTCTCCTCCCGCCCCAGGCCAGCAGCACCGCCCTCGACTGTCTCAGAAATCAAGGGCTTCCTTGTCCACGGCCTGGAGACTCAGGGGCTCCACGGGCAACATCCGAGTGTCCACAGGTGCTCCTCCAACCAGCGGCCGCACACGACGCCCGGTTTGCTGGAGGGGGTGCGAAGGGGCTCTGAGGCTGGGGGTACCCCTGGGCTTCCCCACACAGAGTGCCAGGCGTCCCTGGGGCGAAGTCAGGTCCTGTCCGCAGCAGGAGCCTCGAGCCAGCCGCGCTCACCCCGAGTCCGCGCCCCGTCGCCGCTCCGTCCGGGTTCCCGGGGGAACAGCCTGGTCTCGAGGGCCTGCGTCTCTGCCCCCAGGGACCTGCTGAGGACTGAGAAGATCATACGTGCAGGCGCGTCCCTACCACGTGCGCCCCCCTAACTGGTCCGGATGGGGCTGTGACACGGACTTCCCGGAATCCTCAGCCTAAACCCCCGACCGGCGCGGTCACACGAGTTTCACAGAAAAAACGCAGAGGCGCAGGGAAGGGGACGGCCACCTGGGGACACGCCGCACAGCCGTCCCACAGTCCCCGGGGCGTCGGAAGACCATCTGTCTATGGGAGGAAAAGAAGGCTCATCTAACGTTGAAGGACGCGTCATTTTTCACAGGGCTGTTCGCAAAGCTGCGGAAACGAGGTGCACCCTGCTGCCCGGCGGCCTGCTGCCCGGCGGCCTGCCGCACGCCCATGCCCTTCGGTGTGACCCGTGTGACCGTTTCCCCATCGGCAACGGAGCCAGCCGGTGGCTCGCCGGCCGCGCCAAGGTGCTAACCCAGTCCCGCCCGGGCCTTCCTTTCAGGCTTGTTTACCTGGGAAGCCATGCGTGACTAAAGGAAATCCCACAGCAAGAGGGGGCGCCCCGGGGGGCCTTCCGTGTCGTGTTTCTCCGAGCCGGAGTCCGCATGCCCGGGCCCCAGAGGTTTAATTACCACATGCAGCCTGCTGTTTCCGGTGGGGGAGGGGCGGCAACCGGAGGAGGCACCCACGCCCCAGCCCACCCCGCTGTGGGCTCGGCGGCCGCTGCCCCTCGGGGGACAAAGAGGGATTATCAGCGCCGGGAGTCTGTCTGCACTCAGGGTGGAACTTGAATGGCAACTTTCCTCTCTTCCGGCGAGTTCTGCGCCTCTGCAAGAGCGAGCTCCTCTGTCATCTGCGCAGGGCCCAGGAGGAGCAGGAACACAGCTCTCACTCCCTCCGTCCCCGCAGGGTGGGGGGGAAGCCCCCTCAGCCCGGCAATTGGCTTTTGTTTGGTGACCAGCCACTGCCACAAAAGGGGACCCACCCCCTCCCACGCATTCAATTAACCCTCTGTGAGGCGGGCCGGGGATTAGGGAGGCTGGCTCAGGGCCTTCCGAGGGGGGCCTTGGGCTGGGGGCTCTTGCCAACAAAGGTTGCCAAACTAAGTAGCTTTTTTTGTTGTTGCTTAGCTCTGGCCCATTGTTGCCGGGAAAGCGGCCTTTTCCACTTAATTGGGGCTTTAGAATCCCAGCTCCAGTGTGTGTGTGTGTGTGTGTGTGTGTGTGTGTGTGAGGCACACAGCTGAGGGCCGGGCGAGCGCATGAATGTGAGCGTCTCTGCGTTGGGTGGCTCCCAGGCTCCTGGGCGCCCTCCCTCCTGGAGGGACAGCCACACAGACGCTCGTGTCCACGGCGTGCGTCCCTGTTTGGTCTCCGGCCCCGTGAGCCCGGGTTTGCCGGTTTCGTTTCTGACGCCCCGGTTCGCTGCGGGCTGCAGACCAGAGCTCTCAGGTCCCCGAGGCTGGGGCAGAGAGCCACCCCCCCCCCATGAGCCACCCCTGCAGGCCCCAGGTGCCATCTGTAACAGTGTGGGCTCTCCCTGCTTGTCCACCCCTCTAATCTAACTCTCTGACGAGACTGTGCGCCCCGAACAGACAAGAGGTCACAGTGTGCGCCCCTGTCTGTGCACCCGGTTCAAAGGCAGGTGTCCACAGAGCTGGGTGGGAAAGGCCGGCTGCGCAGTGGGTGTCTGGAAGACAGCAGGGAGGGCTGAGGCCTGCGGAAAACTGCGGCCGACAGACCCACACTCACGCCGGGTCCTTCCTGTCGCTTCTCATCTCTGAGCTGACCTCAGGAAACGGGACGGGGCATGGGGGCTGGGCCCCCGGGGAGAGGCCTGCACTCTGTGGGCAGTGCTGAGCTGATGGCACCACGGTGGGGCCCTCCGGCCACATCCCTTCTGCACACGGAGGGCACGGGGGGTTCGAAACCAGGACCTACACGCGCCGGTCCGGGTCTCTGGGCTCCTGGGGGACGCTGCAGGGTCCGCAGCCCAGCCCGCGCGTGTCCAGGGGCACGCGGCCGTCCAGGGAGCGGGCGGGCACTGCCTGCGGTCCTGCGGTGGGATTCAGGATCGCCTTTGCGCGTGCTAACTTCAGTGAGTTTCTGACCTCATTACAGAGCGTCCCGTAACAACTGCCCCGTCGTCTCTTTGAATTCCTTCTGGAACATTCACAACATTCGCGGCAGCCCACAGTGGGCACCCAAGCACCGGAGCGCGCCGGGTTCACCTGCCCTTCCCCCACGGTGCCGGAAGGCACAGGCCAGAGCGGCTTCTGTCGGTGACGGCGGTGTGTGCCAACGTCTGTCCGTGGCCAGGGAGCGCGCTCCTCGACAGGGGGTGACGCCGTGTGCAGCACGGAGGGGTCAGTACAGAGCCTGGGGGGGTTCAGAGAGACACCCCGCAGCCCGGAGCGAAGTGGGGTGGGGGCCGGAGCCCAGCTGGCAGGACCTGGGGCTCTGGGAGGAGGGGCCCAGCTGGGGAGCAGCGTCCTGGGGGGCCCCGGGGGGAGGAAACTCTGGCTCAGACCAGAGCCCCCCACCACCTCAGGGCTGTAATGTCAGCCCCCCCCACACACACAGTGTCTCGTTACTCAGCACCCCCACCCCGCCCCGCCCAGGCCAGCTCGCTGCTGGGCCCTCCCAGAAGGTGGCCCAGTCCTTCGCTCCAGGCCGTGATTGGTGCACATGGCTTCTCACTGACTCATTGATCCAGACGGACGCTGTTATCAATAAGCTGTCACCTCCTCGCCTTTTGTCACCTCAGCTCCTTGGAGCACTCAGCTGCCACTCATAGGACATTCACGGATGGGCGGGGGTGGTCCCCGAGACCCCCACCCATCCCCCGCGCCTGCTCGACCTCATCTGAGAAGAGCACACGGTGTCCTCTGAGACCCGCAGCTCGAGGGGAGGCGAGGCGAGGCTGAGAAGACACTGATGCCCGTGGGCGTCTCTGTTCATCTCCGTTTCCTCGTCCGGGCTTCCACCAGCACCCCGCTGAGCCCTGGAGCCGTGGGAGAGCCCAGCCCGCCCCTCCCAGCCGGCACACCCCCCAGCCCCTAAGACCCAGGCCCACTGCAGCCCCCGTGTGCGTGTGCTTGTCATGGAGCCAAAAGGTGCAGGAGACCCGGCACTGGGACCACCCTGCAGACACGCCTCGCTGTGAAGAGTAACACGTGTTCCAGAACCTTCTCCTCCTTCGAACGTGGAGAACCACCCATTGTTGCTGCTGCTCCTAGTGGTTCCGTCCACCCAGCCTGTCCCATGGGCCAGGCCCGGAAGGTCGCTTTCTCCCTGAGAGGCCAGGTGGCCTTCCCTGGGAGGCAGGGGCGGGGGGGGGGGGGGGGGTGTGCTCTCCAGGACGTGTCTGTCCGTGATGTTGACCCCCGTCCTCCAGGTCCTGAACACGCACACGCCCACACATGCACACACACACCCCCACACGCGCGCCCCAAACCCTGTCTCGATGGGCGATAAACACGAGGGCGAGAGCTGCGTCCGAGCCGCACTGTCGTCATAGCCGGGCTCGGAAAATCAGCCTCCTCGCCTGGGCCCCGGTCTCCTTCCCGGTAAAGGGGGGCGGATCCCGGGGGTCAGGTAGGAGAAGTTAGGTGAACCTGCGCGTTCACGCTGGCGGCGCCTTCACTGAACTGCGTGTCAAAGGAAGTCTGAACAGCGAACAAAAACAATTACGGTCTGATCGGGACTCCGAAGTATAAACACGCCCGGAAGCGCACGGCAAGGTCTCTCTTATCTGGAGACAGCGAGCAACGAGGGGGTGGTCTATACAGCGCGCGTGGCTGTGGTTTTCACCTTTCCTTTCTCTTCATCCCCTAAACCGTCATCTAAACAAAACAAACAAACAAACAGCTGAGCGTGGGTGGCCCATCGCCAGCACCGCAGGAGGGAGCTGATGTCCGCGGCGCAGTGGCGTTCCCAAGAGGGCGCGTGAGGCCTGCGTCTCGCTGCGTACGGTGCAGATGACCAAAGCAGGACCCTCGGGGTCCAAGTCACCGCCCGGCGCGTCCCCGAGGGCGAGCACAGGAGCCGGTGCTGGAACCCAGCTGCCTGCTCGGGGGCAGTGCTCTCGGCCGCACACTCCAGACACACCGGCTGCTGCATGTTCTGCGCGCGACCCATGGACGCGCGCCGCCACCTGGAGTTCGCCTCTTAATGTAGCCCAGACCCCGCGGGCTGATGCGCACTCTCGTTTCCGGCTCTGGATTCGGCATGAGGACAAACTGAAGCGACCTAGTGATACTCGCGTTTACTGTTCTGTCGGGGATCCCGGCAAAGTTTCAATGACCCCGATCGGTGCATTTGGTTAACTGCCCAAGCCACTCTCCAAACGACCTGGGTGGCGGGCGTAGATGTGACATGATGACCGTCTTTTCTCGCTGGAGAGGTGGCTCTCAACGTGCTGTTGCTGCTCGTAGTAACCCGAAGGCAGAGACTCTCCGCCCGCGGGCTGCAGGGACCTTTAACGCGTGCCGCTCCGGAGCGTGCAGTCGGGGGCGCGGACCGCTCCTCCCTCTGGCTGCCAAATAAAAAAATGGCAGCGGCCAACGCAATACAAGCCACCCAGTGGGAATGAGTCAAAATCATACTTGTTTTTGGACAGATCAGCAGAAAACCTATTTTCTGGCGTGCCTCAGGTTGCACTGAGTCCTGTACGTGCGTCGTGAAACGAAAAAGGTGGAAAATCGCTGCTTCGGGGGCCCTATCTTGAGCCATTTCTGGCGTAAAGTTTCCTCCCGTGAAGTGAGGCCTGGGGCCCCGCTCGGCAGGAAGCTCACCTGTCCCTCCAGACCGCCGGGGTCCCCTGCGCTGGTCGCCGGGGGGGCGGGGGTGCACCAAACACCCCCGCACAGCGCTGCGGCGGCCCTCGGCCCGTCCAGACTTAGGATGCCGGTTTCCGCCTGGTGTTAAAATGTCAGGCTTTTGTCGCTAGCCTTTTACTCTAATATTTTAAAGTAGCTCTTTTAAAAAATAAAAGCATTCTACACTGATCCCCGCCCATGGCAGTGAGGGCGGACGAGGTCTCGCTGTCCCCCGAATCCCTCCGCGGTGGGAGGGGCTCCGGGAGAGTGACAGCGGCTGGACCTGAGCCTGTCGCAGCCCACGTCGCTGCTTTTGAGTGGCAGTGACTCGGGGTCAGCGTGTGCCCACGCCGATGGTCCCTCCCTCAATGCACCCCCCAACGGTCCTCACCTTAGCTCGGGTGTGACGGAGCGCAGCAAGGTGGGACCCCTGAGCGTGGTCTCAGGTGGGGGTGGGGACAGGAGACCACAGCCCAGCCTGCCTCCTCCTCCCTCCCTGAGCTCCCGGGACCAGGTCCCACGCATCCGTCCATCCAGCCATCGTGCATCACTCAGTGGTTCTGGGGTTGCCCGGGCTTGCCCGGGCTGTGCTGCACCAGCCTCGCGACGCTAAAGGACATCGGTACCAGCTCAGCGGAGCTCAGAAAAGGGGTGGCTGGTGCAGGGGCCCCCAGGGGGTCGTGGGGGGAGCAGGTGCCAGGGACGCGGCAGGAAGGGCAGGCAGCAGCCGTGGAAGGCGCAGGCGCCGTCTGAGATCGCATGGACACCTGGAGAGGTGATCTGGCACCGGAGCCAGGAGAGCATTGCCAGGAACAGCAGAGAGGTCACAGTGTCAGCGCCCCCAGAGGTCGGGAGGTGAAAGGTCAGTGGTTGGGGGTCAAGGGCAACCTCCTTGGCGCTAAGACGACGAGAACCTGGGAGTGCAGAATGGCAACGAGGGAGGGTCCGAGGCCCATCTCCAGGGCGCCTGAGGCCAGAGACAGCTGCAGCCGACAGACGGGAGCCACCAGGCCCCAGGGAGAAGCGGTGAGTGAGCTGAACCCTTGTGAGGAGCTCGGGTGAACTGTGCTCCCCAGGAGGATTTGTGGAAACCCCAAGCCCTGCTGCCTGTGAAGGTGACCCTGTTTGGAAAGAGGGTCTTTGAGGATGTGATTAAGTGGGGCCGTCAGGGTGGGCCCTGATGCAGTGGGGCTCACGCACTTATAGAAGAGGAAAGTCAGGACCCAGATGCTGGGGGGGTGGGGGGGAGTCACAAGACCATGGGGGCGGGGCTGGGGGCTGCTGGGCCCCCTGCAGACCAGGGACACCCGGAGGCCAGCGGCCCCCAGAGCCAGGGAGGAGCAAGGTAGGGTCCTCCCTGTTCCCTCCCCGGCACTGCCGTCACACAGAGCCACACTGAGTGGGGAAGCGACGGAACAGCCCGTCTCACAGTCCCGGAGGGTGGTTGGGCACCGGCCCCCGGGGACGCATTCCTGGGGCAGCGTGCCCTGGGATGGGGGGGGGGGGGTCAGGGCCTCTGGAGGCTGGGCCGACCCCCCTTCCCGCGGGGACCAGAGCACGTGAGTCACGAACGAGGGACAGTCTTTTCATTTTCCCCCTCTTCCCTCCGCCTCCAGTCAGCCCCAGTGGGGACGAGGAAGGCTGGGAGCCCCAGACCGGAGGCCGGGCACCGCGGCAGAGGGCCCCCGGGGCGGGGGGGCGCTCCAGCTCAGGCTTGAGTTCGGCAGCCAGTGCAGGGGCCGCTCCTCGCCCGAAGTCCTGGAAAACGTCTGAGTCTGTTTCCCGAGCGCCCGGGGGACCCCTCGGGGCCTCACTGTCCTGCCCCCAAGTCCAGCTGCCGTTCCTCCCGCCCACCCCTCCCAGCCCTGGGCAGCCTCCCCTCCCCACCCGAGGCGGACTCCCGCACCCTCCTCATCCTCCCCAGCTCCGACCCCCTCCCCCCTCCCGCCTCTTCCCCCAGGGGGAGAGTCGACAGCTCAGCCGTGTCCGGGTCCGGTGCTGCTTCTCTTCTTCACTCGTTTCCGTCACACCGCCCGTGCCGTGACTCACGGTACAATCTCAGCTCCTGTGAGCCACGGGTCAGAGTGTGCAAACAGCGAGCTCCCGGGATCCACGGCCGGAGGCTCTGGGCAGACGTGGTTCTGTGGGCGCTGCAGCGGCAGCCACGGCGCGGTCTCCGTTTCTGGGCAGTGCTACGGCTTCGTGGGGCTCAGTGCAGTTTGGGGCTCACGGACCGGGGCAGGCCACGCCCCGCTAAGCATGCCTTTAGAGACACGGTGGGCGATCACCGTTTCTTACGGTAATAAGGTTGCAGACAGCCATGAGAGGGACCCTCTGTCCGTGCCCCGAGGCCTCTGCAAGGGCGCCCGTGACGGGCCACGGAGGGACTTCGTTAAATCCTTGCTGGGCCAGAGCTTGCGAGGGGGCGAGTGCAGCCGGGGGGGCGGTGTTTGCGGGGCTCTGGGACGCCAGGGACCTCTCGGGGTGCCCGTCCCAGAGCTGAGAGGGGGTTGAGACGGAAGCAAATCCAAGATACCTGCCCTCCCCAAACTGCCAGGGCATGCACTCCACCTGCGGAACAGCGTTCCGGCCCGGCAGGGGCCAGTGGGGGGGGGGGGGGCCCGTCCTGCCCCCAGGAGCTGCAGGAACATCTGTGAGGGCTGTGCCACCCAAAGGAGCCCTTTAAGAACCGGGTAAGGACACACGAAGAGGACAATCACCCGGAGGGATGTATCCACGCTGCAGAAAAAGCTACTTCCAGGCTCGTAAACCAGCAGAACGTAGGTAAGAACGCAGAGGAATGAGCACGTCTAATCGGTGTTTTGGGGGCACTGCAGCCGCCCTCCGTTCTGGAAGCAGGGCCCGCCGCCGCGCAGAGGTGCCCTTCTCTCGGGGTCTTCCCCGGGCACGCCCGCTCGCCGCGCGCCCTTGGCGTCCTGTTCCGCCCTCTGCGGCCTCTCCACATCTCTCCGCTTCGCCTCACGTTCAATTCCTGCGACATGAAGCCTTCCGCTTCAGCCACCCAGGTCTGCCTGGGCGTCTCGGCTGCTTCTGCAGCATCTCTGCGTCTCGTTAACCTCCGCGTGTCTGGGATCTGGCGCTGGGACACCACCGAATGCCGCCGAACCCTCTGCTTCCGGGTCTGATGTCTGCAGTTGGGCGCTCTCTGCCCCCCTCCCCGGGCAGGGAGGCGCACGGGAAGCCCCCTCCTCGAGCGTTTGTGGGTGTCCGCTGCTGCCCCCCGGGCAGGGCTGACAGCCACGCGCACAACGGCTTCAGGCCGGCTCGCCCGGAAGGCGCTCTGCTGGCTCCCCACAGGCCCCTCCCCGCTTCGCCCCTGCCTCCTCGCTGCGCCGGTCCCCCGACAGCGTCCCCGCGTTACAAACCCTCGCCTGCCCCCGGGCCCACCCGGGCTCGCTGTCTGCTCCGTGCCGGCCCCATATGGGACAGATTAACACAAAAAACTCCAGCCTTGTTCGACACTCAGACGCTTTTCCTGTAACGGCCGAGCGCGCGGGGGGAGGGGCCGAGCCCGGGAGCGGGCGCGTGCACCGGGAACAGAACCCCATTGAGTCCCCCAGACCAGACGGCTGCATTCTCCAGGGCTCTCAGCAGCCAATAAATTTGACGTGAGCTTTTTTATTTCATGCATTCCGCTGTTACAGCAAGCCCTTCTTTCTGCACTAAGTGTAATTGCGAGATACTATTCCGAGTGCCAAAAACGTCAACTGGAAGTTGCAAACATGGACACGTTTAAACAGAACCATATGTTCGATGGGAAGGAAAAAAAAAATCAGCAAGGAGCCAATCACTCCACCTTGGGCTGAGCAGATACACCGCGAGGAAGCCCCGTGTGGGAGAAGAATCACGAGCCGGCGATCAGCACGCGGAGCCGCGTGCGCATTGACGGTCTTCGGAAGAGATGTTGCCAGGGACAGCGGGAGCCTTGACGACGGAGGCGTGGTGCTGGCGAGGCCGGCTCCACACCTCCCCAACTCTCTCCGCGCTGCACCGACCGAGGCCGCTGGTCCGAGAGGAAGGCGTGGTTTTGCTCGGGGCCTGTCTGGAGCCGTCCTGGGACCTTGGACAGAGGCCTTCTATGTCAGTCACGGTCCTCACCAGGTCACACGTCACCTGTCACTCTCCTCCACCCCCACCACCCCCCGACTTCCTCAAGCTCATTCAGCGGCGCCCGAGAACATCTTATGAACCAGGTTGGTGATGAAACGCAAGTTCTACGTGCCAGGAGACAGGTGTGGGGTTTCGAGGAACTGGCCCGCAGAAGTAGAAGTAGAAAATTGAAAGGTAAGGATTCCGAGCCTTATTTTTTTAAACCTGTGATTTCCCACTGGGCCATGAGATCTGTATTTTAATAACCTCACCCAGCTCTTTCGCCAGCCCGTCCGCTCCAGGGGAGTCTGGGCTGTGTCGGTGCTCTCACACCGAGGCGTGCTCGCCACGGTGGCAGCACACGGATCCTGGTCAGGTGGCCACCGGGAGCCTCTAGGATCAAAGAGTCTACGCGTGTTTGAAACCACAAAACCGGCTCATTAAATCCAGGGCTCGGTGGATGTTATCGCCGAGGATGAGACTGAATTCATTTAACATAAAAACCAAACTGACTTTAAGAAATAGTTGGAAAACGTCTGCCATATATGGCATTGACCACGTGTGTGTGACGCTATCGCCAAATGACTGAAATGGCACAGCAATGAGCGGGACAACGCCGAACAGTTCTCCCCGCTCTGGCGGTTCCGCAATCGGCGATCACCTCCGTCCAGAAAGACATCGGTGTTTTTTATTTAAAGTACCCCAAACACGGAACAACAGGACGATGGAAATGCAGAGCACGCTGACAAGCGATGTTCGAAATGGCAGGACAGTGTGGGGGGGTCGGCGCCGGGCTCCAGGGTCTCCAACGATTCGTTTCCAGAAGAGGGGCGTCTCGTCACTGCAACCACTTGAGTGTCTCCGGGCGGCAGGTCCAGCTCTCACGCCACGGAGGAACCCGGTCCCGCCTGCTCCCAGCGCCGGCAGCCACGGTGGAGCTCAGGCCCCACGTCCACCGGCTGCGTGTCTGGAGTCACCCGGACCCCCGGAGACTTCCGAGGCGTGTGTCTCACGGAGGACTCGCCGGGTCCCCTGCACGACGCTGTGCTGGAGAGACCTGCAGGGAAGGGTGACGGCAGAGGCACCCCCTTCTCGGGGAGAAGCGCCGTTCTAATCTCTCTTAGAGCACCCGCATAAATAACGTGAGCTCCTTTCAGTGAAGCGTGCAAGCCGGTCCTCGTGCAGCAACCAAACACAGGCGCGCCCGGGCGTGCACACCCTCTGCCGATGACCAGATGGAGCTCGGCCCGTGGGCAGGGCGTCCGCGGGCAGGGCATCCGCGAGCAGGGGCGTGGGTCTGTGGAAACCGCGGTCCAGCGGCTCAGCGTCTGGCGGGAAGTCGCGTCCCCGTCTCAGGGTTTGCCTCCTTCCCTCAATGTGCCCCCTCTCTCCGTCATCATCGCCAACGGCCGCTGCAGCCGCCACAAGTACTTCTGTCTGTCATCTGTCCGTCCATCACCTACCCACCTACATCATCACCTACCTGTCACCTGTCTGTCACTTACCCACACATATACACAGGACCGCTACGTAATTTGTAGGACCTAGCATTGGATCATTTCAGAATCACTAACGAGAATTCCTAGACGTGCGACCCTGGGGAGCGTGGAGCCAGGCGCTCCGTGTAGGTCGCCAGCCCACGAAGCCGCCCCTGTCCACACGTGTGTTTTATCACCCTCGCCGCTCCTGTGAAATTCCATGAGCTCGAAACCCTTAGCTCCGAGCCCCTGGGCAGCGTCCTGCCCACACGTGCGGGTGAAAGCCTGAGCTGCACCGCCCTGCAGGAGCCGCCGGAGGACCTCGCCCCTGTGAGGCCTGTTGTGGAGCCTGGATTGCAGGAGGCGGGAGGGTTTGCACCCAGAGGTGCACGTGCCAGTCTGATTGGGCCGCAGAGCCCTGCACACTGCTTGCACTGTATGGCGGCGAGCACCGTTCTCCGAGTCACTTGCCAGAGCGCCTTCCCGGTGGCTGGTCCGAGCTTCTAACGAACCCGTTTGCCTCCAAACCACCCTGTGAGTCATTCGGGGCCTGGCATCTCTGGGGCGCCAATAAAGCAAAGCCTCGCTGGAAGCCACCACCAGGCAGCCACACGCGACCTGGCGGGTTTTCTCAGGACGCTTCCGACCCTCTGCCGACCAGCCGTGCAGGTTGCAGAGGCCCGGGCTCCCCGGCTCCAGCTGACTGGTGCCCAGGAGACCTGCTCTGGGTGCCGGCCTCTGCTCCCGGACCCTCACCCATGTTTCTCCCCTCTCCTCAGCGTGAGGTCCTCGCAGCCTGGGCTGGTCCCCGTTTCCCACTCGGCCCCGCCCTTCCTCTCGCTATAGGAAAGCGCACCCCTCCCGGGGCGGTCCGCTCTGCTGTGCTCCCAGGGGCTGGCCCAGGGCCTCCCGCGTCTGGGCTGCCGCAAACATTCGCTGGGTGACTGAGCGGGTGGGGCAGGTGGACGGGAGAGGCACCTGGGCAGGCAGGTGAACGGGAGAGGCACCTGGGCAGGTGAACGGGAGAGACACCTGGGCAGGTGGACGGGAGAGACACCCAAGTCCCGGGCCTCACGATTCAGGCCGCAGCTCCACGGCAGGCGGCCGAGGAGATCCGTGGTCCGTGGCGAGGTAACTTGAACCACACAGGCAAGAGAACCCATACCATCCCTGAGGTACACTTGGGGACTTTTACATCGTCCTCCGTTTCTGCTCACCAGCAGCTGGAGAAAAGGGTGGGGGTTGGCCCGGAGAACACAGGCCCCGGCTCCAGCTCCGCCCTTGCCAGTGGGCCGCGGCGGGGGGCAAAGCGTCACTGCAAACCCCGGTCTGCAGCCGGCCCCCGTGTGCGCACTCGCAGTCCAAACGGAACCGGGGAATCGGGTCAGCCTCAGGGAGGGCGGCTGGGTCTCCGGCCCTCCTCCCTGCTCCCCTCGCATTCTCCAGGCACCGGTGGGTTTGGGGGGACCGACTGAATTAAACGTGCACGTCTTCTTTTTTTCTTTCTCGCTGGACAGCGTGAGGGGCCGTGGGCGGTGTCCCCAAGAGCGTCCCACACGGCCACAAGACGCATCTCGGCCCGGCCGGCTCCCGGGCTTGTGAGCGGGACTGGCGCTGCAAGGGAAGTCACCCGCACCCGCTGACCGGCCGGCCGCCTGTCCCCTGCGGCCGCCAAAACGCTGTTTTGCCAAAGTCGTTTCACGTTCAGAAAGCCCGTGCGTGAGTCGCAGAGACCTTTCTACACGTGTGTTCTGCAAGCAGAGGACCCAGAACCCCACTGCGCCCCCAACCCAGGCGTGCACACGGTGGAAGGAGCCCCCACAGGCCTGAGACGGGTGTGACATTTAGAACGTAGCACTCACGCTGACTCTAAACGCAGCCCAAAGCCCCCCCCCTCCCCGCTCTGTTTCGGTGAATGAACTTCCAGTTTACCAACAGGGGAGTCACGGCACTAGGCTGTGTTCAACCTGACGCAACTTTGCATTTGCTGGATAATTAATATTCATTGGATAGGCATCGATTCTGTTCTTTGGACTAATGGAGTAATTTTAAAAGAAAAGCTCGTTTCGGTAATTAAGCAGATTAAAATAGATAACATGTATTTCTTGTTTAATCAGTCCAATAATTGAGTTCCTCTAGTTTAAATTTGCATCCGCTCCCTATTTAATCAAAGTGGAGTGCTATGTTTACCCTAAAACTAAATAATGCCGAGGGGACCCCTGACCCAAAGACTCGCATTCGAAAACCACCACGAGTACAGATGCGTTACTCTTACTCAAAGGTCTCCAGGGATCGGCTTTTTGGGGAGTGTTCTGCACCCTGAGGTTGTTTCCAAAACCACGCTAACAAGGGCCGCATTTCCTCATCTCGGAGATGCCACAGGCATCTCGGATTGCCAGCCCCGTGGTGCCGTGGGCCCAGACGCGCCCGTACAGCGACCGCAGCAACGTGAACACCGGTGCAGCCGCGGCACGCATCTGCAGCTGGGACCCTGAGCCCGTCACCGCGCTGTGTGTCCAAACAGCGCAGCCAGGACGGACAGAAGCCTGACTTCTGTGACCTCACTCTTCAGGGTCCCAAGGGCTTTACATCTCACAGACTGAGGGGGTGGGGGCGATTCCACGAGCTTCCAACGGCAAAATTCTCTCCTGCCTGGAGAAAGCGGCAACCCGGAACACTCACCCCAGTGTGGAGGGAGAAGAGCAGAGCTGGGGGGCTGACGCCCCAACTTCACGACTCCTGGTGGAGCTGAGCCACCAGAGGGGCGTGGGCGGGACGTGCGACAGGCGTGTCGGTGGGACGGAAGGGGGGGGCCCGGGAGCAGAGCCACGCAGCAGCATCCGCGGGGCGTCGACACGGGGCGGAGGCGGCTCTTGGAGCCAAGACCATCTCTCCAGCGTGTGCTGCGGACCGGCTGGCCGTCCGTCCGCCGGCGGCACAGATGAACCCCGACTCCAACCCACGCCCTTCACTCGATTGACTCGAAGGGACCACAGGCAGGACCGGCTGAAAAACCCAAGACTCCAAAGTTCCCAGGAGACGGGGTGGGAGAAAGCCTGGGTGCCCTTGGGCACGGAGAGGACTTTCTAGATACGGCACCACAGGCACCGCCTGCGGGAGAGATCACTGACGAGCTGGCCTTCGTCAAAATACAAAGCTTCTGTCCTGCTGCAAAGGGAGTAGCGAGAGAGTTAGAGAGTAAACCAGCAATGGGGAGAAAAGGTTGCACACCTGATGAAGGACTATGGTCTGAAGTGCACAAAACACTCTTAAAACTCAACAGCTAGAAAACGAACCACCAGCTTTAAACATGGGCGCCCTCCCTGGGCGCTCCCTGGGGTCGTCCTTCCAGGTGACAACTGTCTACACCCCTCCCTGGGCGCTCCCTGGGGTCGTCCTTCCAGGTGACAACTGTCTATACCCTTCCCTGGGCGCTCCCCGGGGTCGTCCTTCCAGGTGACAACTGTCTACACCCCTCCCTGGGCACTCCCCAGAGTCGTCCTTCCAGGTGACAACTGTCTACCCCCCTCCCTGGGCGCTCCCCGGGGTCGTCCTCCCAGACGCACAAACATTAGCCCTGAGCTCCGGGAGGACGGGCGTCCATCAAGACTCTCTCAGGCTCCTGGCGACGTCACTTCCCAGCCAGACCCCCCACCCAGACCCGCTCCGCCAGCACCTGCAGGCGCGAGACCTGGCCCGCCGTCTCCGAGACGCCCCGAGGTGCAGCCGAGGGGACGCCCCCCAGCCTTGGACGTGGCAAAGCCGGGGGCCTTTCTATGGTGGGTTGCAGCTCCGCTCGGTCCAGGAGCCACGCCCTCTGCCCTGCGGGTCTCTTCTCCTCAGAGTGGGCTGGGCCCTTCCCACTGAGCCCCAGTCCGTGGGAGACCTCTCTGCAGGGACCGCAGTAGACGGGGTGAGCTCGGTGCACACCCACGCGGAACTTCAAGTGGCTGTGCCGGAGGCAACGGCCTGGCGGAGAATCAGGGCTGTTTCACCAGCTCGGAAGAGTTTACAAGAGCCCTTGGTGCGCCTGTCCCCGTGGTGGCTGCCCTTCACCGCGACCTCGCCGGCACGGAGCAGCGCTGCCCGGGGCCCCAGCTGCGTGGAAAAGACGCTGTTCCAAGCAAACTTCATCGATGCATGGAAACTGGGTGCAGGGGATGCCGTTGGGAATATCAGGAAATGCAAGGAGCTTTGTTATTTTTTAAGAACCTACAACAATGAGAAGTTAACAATACCACTCCCCACGGGCGGAAATCCACAGGCTACGCGATGTGGGGGGAGCTTGCTGGAGGCATGCATGGGAGTGATTTGCAACAAGTGTGTGCGACCTCTGCCTACACATAAACGCTCCCCCATCCTTAAAAACAGTTCCATCTGCGAGAAAAAGTTGGGCTGGACTTATATTTACTCTTCCGCCTTCTTCAAAGGAGGATTTCAAACGGTTTCTGCAAGCAATATTACAAATTCCATTAGCGAAGCCCAACGGACCGGGGATGCTTTCTACAGCAAAATCTCTTTGTAAACATTTGCCAAGGTCCGAGACAGGAGGCAGGTCGGGGCGCCGTCGGGTGTTACGGGGGCAAAGTGTGCGTCTTCCGGGGGGCATTTATTTTAGGGGCAAGAGCTTGCCTGTGCACGTGAGCTGCTCGAATGGTTTGAAATGTCCATCACCCCTAAAGCAAACACGCCCCGGCTTTGCTGACACGTCTTTGGCACGCCGTTATCCACCTGTACGGAGCTAACGACAACTCTCGGGCCAGAGGACCCGTCTCAGTCACTCTGCAAACAAAGGCTGGGATTCCGCAGCCAAGCAGTTTATTTGGCGATGTCTTAAGGGTCCGGCTGCAACGTTCTGCAGCAAACATCGGCGCGGCTGGCCAGAACTTTCAGGCAGAAGCCTTTATTTTGAGAAGCACAGGGAGGTAAATATTTGATTTCAGAGGACGGAGGGGGTCCGAGGATTTTCCAAATGTCTCCTCGGGTCAGCGGCTACAGATAATATTTAGTTTGCTTCTCCCAACCCCCCTCCCTAAACGCCTCTTGAGTTCCCTCCTTTTTTTTTTTTTTGCTTCTTTGTGCTCCAAATTTAAAATTAGTTCTAGAAAGCTACTTTGTAAATAAGTTCTAACCACTTTTAGAATACTTTTCTGCGGTTTGTGTTATGGAGAGAGAGAGAGAGAGAGAACAAAACATGTGGACTTCTAGAACAAAGCCAGCCATCTCTGCTTTTGCCGCTGCCCCTCGCCCTCGCTCCCCTCGCATGCCCAGAATCCTCCCGCCGGCAGGACAGGGCCCCTCCCCCAGCAAGCGACCCGGTCCCCTCACCTGGAAGCCTCGCTGGCCCCATAGTGTCCCCACGTCCCTGTGTCGTGGGAGGTTTGGTTTTCACGCTGCTGTGAGCACGCGCCCACCTCATGGTCTGTCCTGGGTGCTCCGTGGGCCCAGCACGGGGCTGGGGTCTCTGCTGCTTGTGTGTCCTCTCTGGAGACGGCCCCCCCACCCCCGCTCCCTCAGTGACTGGGACCAGGCCGCCGTTCCGCGGTTCTGGGCCAGACCCAGCCGCAGCGCCCCATGGGCCGGTGCCAAGACCGCGTCTCACACCCGCACGCTCGCTGGGAAGCGGCCCCCTTCTGCACGTCCGTCTCCAAAGCTCCAGAAACAGCCTCCCAGCCTCCGCTCCTCGCTTCCTTTTCCTTCAGAGCGACTCCCCTTTCTCCACGAAAATCCCGACAGCGCCGGGACAGGCCGGCGGCTCAGAAGTCCAGTGCAGGACGAGACCGGAGCCCGCTGGGCCGGTCCTTCTGAAGGACAGGGACACGCACATGCGGGAGGGCTGTGGGTGTCTCCCCCAGAGGCCCCCCCAGTCACAGCTCAGCGGGCAGGGCGGCTCGGCCCTGGGAGCCTGGAAACTGCCTCCTGGGGCAGAGTCCTGTCCCCCGCCGTGGTCAACCCCTCCCCGCACCTCCAGGGCCTTCTGCAGCCAAGCCTCACGGGGACCAGCCACGGGGAGCTACTTCCCGTGGAATGGGCCCCTGGAAAGCCAGTTTCGGCTCTCCCTCCGAGACACAATTTGCTTGTCACCCGCCTGTCCCCGGAGCAGGGGCTCCAGCGGAGACCGAAAGCAGGCTCTGGAAGCCGGACTGAGCTCCCAACATCCCGTCTCCCCTTGGGCCCCAGAAAATGGGCCGACGACTCTCCCAAGACAGAGTGTCTTTGGCCCCCAGACCAGGAGCCAGAAGGGAGACGCGGAGACAAACCGGGAACGTGCTGGGCAACACGTCCTTCCGGTACCTTCTGCGGAGGAAGCACCCTCGGGCTCCCGGACGGCGTCTTCAGCCCACGGCTCCCGTCTCACCGGGCACCGGCGTCTCCCAGCCACCGAGAGCCCGCACCTGACTGTGCACCTGCCGCCTCCGCCGCACTGGCCTTTCAGTTCCGCCACGAGGAGCTCTGCTCGGCCCCATCTCGGTGCGTTCTGGCCGGACACACCGTTCATCCGGGAGCCACTTTGAACCCCACGCAGACCGGCAGCCGGCCCCTTCCTAGGTTCTCCTCGACGGGGCTGTCAGCGCGGGGCCTGCGCTGGGCACCGGTACCGTGTACCAAGTGCGGGCGCTGGGGCAGCCCTGAGCGCCCCCCCCCCACACACACACAGCAGAGTCTTCGTCCCAACAAGCCCCCAGACCCGGGAGCTGCAGCCCCTGCACCCCCGACGCCGGCCCGACCCCTCCCCCATGTCACCGGGCGCCCGCAGGCACGCGCGGCCGTCCCCTCCTGCCGACTCAGCTCTCACCACAGCCTCCACGCGTGGCGACGTCTGGCGCCTGCGTCCCTGCTCCCAGAGAACTGCGTCTGGAAGACAGACCCCGAGTGCCCAGAACACAGTGCGTCTTCGTCACGGCCGCCTGAGCGACAGAGGACCCACAGACGCCCCCGTTGCAGCCGACCTTGAACTGCAGGGGCGTGGCACGAGGGAGAGGCGTCTCGCCGGTTTCCTGCAACGAGCGTGCGTGAGGGCTGCCGGCGGAGAACAGACACGTCGCTTCCGAACACTGCGCGTGGGCCCTGCAGCCAGCCGTGCGGGAGGCGTCCGGGCGCTGGGCTGGGCCGTCGTGCATGTGTTTAGTCTAGGTGAGGTGAGGTTTTACACCCCGGCCCGGGGGCGGCTGGCCCCGGCCTGTTTGTTTAAACGGCGGGTCTGTGGCTGGGAATGTTGAGGGACTTGTTCCAGCTGGCGCTGTGCGTGGCGCCAGGCCCTGCACTGACCACCCCCTCTCCGCACGGCCCCTCCCACTGCACACCCCCCCCCCCGCCCCACGGCCCCGCAAGTGCACACGACCCCCCGAGAGTCCCGTGAAACCGCAGCGCCCGGAGCACTAGGTCTGGGGGAGCCCCGAGGAGCTGCACGACCGACAGCCCAGCTCGCACGCCGCGCCGCTGGCCTGCACCCGGCCTGACTGGACGCAGCGGCCCCACTACGTGTGCTGCTACATCGCACTTTCCAGCAACGTCAGCATCTCGTATTCTCACGTGTGTGGTGGTACTTTCGGACCCTCTGGAATCGTCGCCAGAAGTTCAGGGAGCACTCACAGAACCGATTTGGTTGTTTAGGCCACCGGGATTCCTGGCAGTGAGTCCTCTAAGGTCTCACTAACTACCAGCAGGAGGTGACACAAGACGGCGGCAAACCGGACTCTCCCGTTCCCCGGGTGCAAACTACTTGTTGCCCCAGATCATCCAGAGAGCGTGCCGTGGCCAGGACTCCCTGCCTCCACGTGGCTGAGCAAGGGCTGCACCTGGAGGCGTCTGATTCTGAAGGTCACACCTCTCTGTGCGGCAGAGAGAGTGCAGCTGAGGTGTGACTGGTCAGGGGACAGCTGGGGCCAGGGGTCACAGCTCTGCTGAAAAACTTCGACGGCCTTTTTGCACCGAGGGCGCGTCCACGCGACACCTGGAGAGGGCCCCGGGACGGTCGAGCCGTGTGTCCGAGCCACGCAGGTCTGTGCCCCTGCGACCAGCGATGGCCTCGCGATGCAACCGGGAGCTCCTGCTTTCCGGGCGCCTGCCTGCAGTGCGCCCTCCGTCGGGTGGGAGCGAGGTGCCCCGTGCCTCCCCCCACCTGCTGGCGGACCAGGGCGCTCCTGGCTGAGCTGCCGCATCGTCACGTTCTATATGTGTGAGCCTCGGAAGGGAAGACAGCTCTGGCCCCAGTCATGAAATAGGACGTGGGAGAGGGAGAATCCTCGCCCCCGAGGGGGGGCGAGCGAGCTGGCCGTGCCCGGAACCGCTGTCCCCAGAGCTGATCCGAACAGTAGTGTCACAGTGTCACACGCAGGGTTTGGAGGCTGCTCCGCAGCTGCTGGGGGCTGGTGCCTGAGAGTTTGCGATGCGGGGGCAGGGGGAGGCGCCACTGGGGGTGGGTCCCGCGCTTCGCTTTTCAACAGATTTGAGAAAAGGCAAGCCTGAGGCTGCAAGTCCCCACTGCGCGGGCCCGCAGGTCACGGCGTGGGAACACCCTGCTCCCCTCACCGTGGGTCTCCCCAGCGCTCGGTGAGAGGTGACACGGCGATGCCCCCAGCCCGGCCTCCCCGCACTGAGGGGGAGTGAGCTGCGTCCCAGGTCGGCAGCGCCGGCGCCTTGGCCGCCCGAGCCCGAATGCACTGCGGCTGGCAGTGCGCAGAGACCCCGGACGTCCGGCTCCACCTGTGCCGCTCAGGTGTGCGAGCCGTCGATGGACACGCACAGACTGTCCAGCTGCCCGGGAGGTGAGGTGGTGGAGGTGCGTGTG
Source organism: Phyllostomus discolor (assembly GCF_004126475.2). Classification (NCBI taxonomy): domain Eukaryota; kingdom Metazoa; phylum Chordata; class Mammalia; order Chiroptera; family Phyllostomidae; genus Phyllostomus; species Phyllostomus discolor. The sequence continues at coordinate 1,419,808 of NC_040908.2, read as the reverse complement.
TGTGAGGAGGGGCGGGCCCCCGTGGGGGGGGCGGAGGTGGAACTCGGACCCACGTCCGGACCCCCAGTCACCCGAGGCTGAGAACCTAGGACCGAGCCCCTCTCCGGCCCCAGTCCCCCGTCTACAAAACGCAGCAAAGCAACGGCAGGCGGGCCGACCTGCTGTCTGGCACCCCTCCCCCGGGCTCGGAACCCGGAGTCTATGACGAGATGGCAGGAGAGAGGACCGAGAAGAACGAGATGAGACGAGAGAGAACAGGCACGGGGCAGCGACTCCGGCCCCCAGCAGCCCCCAGGCCGCGCCTCCCTCTTTCCTGGAAACTCCAGCCTTCCCCAGGGCCTGCCCGCCCCCGGAGGGAGGCTCCCCACCCGGGGCTTTCCAGGGATCCAGGCCCCCAAGGCCACATTCCACACTCCATCCCACGCCATGCACGGCAGGCAGCCCCGGAAGCTCGGGGCGGCGCCCACACAGGAATGCCGCCGCCCCCTTCCTCGAAGGAAGCGTCAGGCCCGCCGTGGCAGCTGGCCCGGGCCCGCCCTGGGGAGTCAGGCGCTCCCGGGCGTGGGTGCAGATGCCGCTGACCGCGGCTGGACCGGAGACCTCAGGAATGAGAGTCCCGCCGTATTTATAGCTGCCCCGCCGTTGCCTTATTTGTGGTCCCTGGGGCTGGACCGACAGCTTCCATCTCAGGGCGGCTCAGGGTGCGGGACCCTCCCGCCTGCGCCTGGAGCAGAGGGAGCGCAGGCAACCCCGAGTCAGCTGTCCCCGCCGACCCGGCAGGCTCGGGCGTCTCTGCCTCCTGTCCCGCCCGCGGTGGGCAGCCCCGAGGTCTCTCCAGTCCCCAAGGGGCGGCCCGCCCAGCATTCAGAAGTCATCTCGGAGGCATCGGGACCTCCCAGAGCAAGGGCTGTTGTGCCGGGGTCCCCACCCCTGTCTGTCACACGCGGGTCAAGCAGAGCAGCCCGGCCACAGGAGCAAAGGAAGGGCGGGGCCGGTCTCGCCCCTCAGGCCGGGACTGCTGACCGCCCGAGAGGGGCGCTGGCCTCGTGCGGAGGTGGCTGCCCCAGGTCCGACCTTCACCGAGCACCGCAGGGAACTGCATCACAGCCCCCACCCCCTGTTTCAGGAGGAGGCCGGCGCCCGATTTCAAAGACGGCCTCACGTCCGTCCTCCCAAGGGGGCCGTAGGACGGTCCATTAGGGTGTGGACCCGCCGTCTCCCAGATCACCGGCCGTCTGAATAAAGGACCCACGGGGCCAGCCCCTGTCTCTGCTTGCTGGGTCTGGTGGGCGACAGGCAGAGCGAACACCGGCTGTTCCGGGGTCGGCTCCACAGCGCCGGGGTGCAGCCCGGGCCGGACCATCTCCCCAGCCCCAGGGGGCAGGGCGACCGCCCAGGGGCCTGCTGGGAGCTGGACCCTCCTCTGTCGGCCCGCACCACAGGGACCCGGGATGCAGGCTCGTGCCGACTCGGAGACGGAGCTGCATCCAGTTCTGCCCCCGGAGCCACTCAGGCGGGGCCACTCGTGGGGAGGGTCGGGGAGGGTGACCTCAAGGGTGAAGCCGGGCCCGGTGGAGGAAGAGCCGTGCGCCGGCAGGGTAAGTGAGGAAGTGAGGCGGGAGGGGCCCAGTGCCAGGACGGGCCTGACCACCACGGGCCACTGTGTGCCTGTGCTTCCTGGGGACGGGAGACGGCCGCTGGGTGTCTAAGCAGGAGACAGGTGGCCTCATCACACCCAGCGAGGCCGCGCCGCAGGCGGGTCTGCGTCTGTGGTCAGTGCCCCCAGGCAGGACGAGGACGGCGCCGGGGAAAATGACGATGGCACCTCGGACATCGCCGCGACACCCGCCGCATTTGGGTTGAGGAGACCCTTATGAATTCCCCCCCCCAGCATTCCGCCCGAGTTTTGTCGTTCTGTTGCCCTTGCAGTTCGAGTGACATCCCAGAAGCAGAGTTGCTCCTCGTGGTGAAGCAGGGCCGCGGAGACGGCCGGTCCTGACCTGGACGCTCGCTCTGCCTGCGACCACAGTCCACGCCGCAGCCTCCACACCGGTGTCCCTGCCACCGGCCGGCACACTCCAGCTCCAACGGCGAGACCGGCAGGTGCTGTGTGGTCCTCTCTGGGAGACTCTCCCCCCCGCAGCGGGGGTGGGGTGGTCGTCACCCGTGGGCCACAGCACGCTCCCACCCCCTCCCGTGAGCTCCTGGGCCCGCTCAGCCCTCTCCTGGTCAGCACAGGCTGGGAGGACCCGGGCCAGGAGCAGTGGGAGCTCACACGGGGACGCCGTGGGAGAGGCAGGGCCCGGCTTTCCCGTGTGGGCTGTGTGCCCCGCACCCCGGCCGGGTCGCTGCTGACCAGTCACGTCCCTGCCGTGACCCCAGTTTCAGCGCAGAGGATCTCTCGGCGTTCGGGCCGGCTCCGGTTTCAGAAGATGATGCCATGAATTAAAGACAGAGGCTGGTCCCGAATGCCGGCTGACGGTTGGGACTCCTCAGCGTGACATTGGCCTCTGTCCGCCGAGGCTCCCTCGAGGTCCGGAGCTCCTCCAACACCGGTGCCAGCTCACTGGGCCCCCAAAGGGCACGGGGACCAGGTGAAGGTTGTCGCTTTAACAACGGAGCAGGTAAGTTACTGTCTGTGAGCACTTTGAGAAAAAAATCGCGTCTTTCATGCCTAACTGACCACGGATACTACAGCAGGGAACGGAAATGCACGTGTACATTAAAGCAGGGACGTGGTGGGTAGAAGCACGGCCGGCGTCCGGCGATTGTCAGTCGGGTCAATGTCGTGTTTGCAGGAACGGTTCTGTGTATAATGCACACCTCGGAGCGGGCCCTGGTCCGATGGGCAGGCGTCAGCTCCACGGAGAGCCCTTCAGACACCATGTGAATTGAGGAGGTCACGCAGCTGCAAGGCATGCTGGGAAAAGCGGGTGCCCCCCCTCCCCACGCACGACGGTGGGATGGAGCTAAATAAGACAGCACTCGGGAACGTGCTTTGGGAAGTGGAAATCACATCGACGGTGCTCGATCGATACTCTGTTGTGAGAAACAAGGGTGTCCGTCTTCGGGGGGCTGGGCAGGTCTCATTCTTCCAAAGGCTCCCCACGTCTAAGTCCTATTTTCCACCGCTCACCACGCCTCCCCCTCCATGTCGTTTTCTCTCTCCGTGTGCGGGGCGTGTTGGAGGGCCCTGCTCTGCCCTCCCCCAGTCCGGGCATCGGTGACACGTGGACCACTGCAGGCGGCCGAGGGGCGGTCACAGTGCTGAGGTCACTCACAGGCGGAGGGGCGGGCGCCCTCAGCAGTGGGGTGTGAAGAGAAGGAAGGGGTGAGAGGAGGGAAGGGGGAGAAAGGGCGCGCCGGCGAAGCCCCCGAATCCACGGGGACCAGCGAACAGTGCTGCCCCGGCCGTGCGAACAGGCGGGCGGCAGCACCGCCGTGCCCGAGAGCCGTGAGGGTTTAAACACGGGAAGCCTGGGGCGTCCTTCTCATTGTCCCTCACAAGCAGGGGCCGGCGTTTCAGGGTCTCCTTAAGTGGCACCAACTGCAGGAGAACAGAAGAAAAAATCCGCTGTAAATGGAGAGGCTGTTAGCGAAGAGAAAGGGGCTCCCCACCAGCTCGTTTCCATGGCAACCCGCGATGGACAAGCACCGTCCCTGTGTGCCCGTCCCTGGGCGCCTCCTCCCCTGCCCGGAGGAGGAAGGAGCGAGGGGCGGCGGGGCTCTCGGCCCGCGGAGTATTGCCCAAGTTGTTCACAAAGGCAAGGAGTGGGACCTCCCTGCCCACCCCCCGGGGACAGCGGCGCTGTGATGAGGCGACCTGGAGGGAGAGGGTCCCCCAGAGGGCGCATCAGCCCCCAAACCTCTCTCCGAGAGGAGAACAGCTCGGCCTTCCAGACAGAGACGGGCATGCCCCCTCACCGTGTGTGGGCCCTGGGGCCACAGACGTTCCCATGCTTGCGAGTGACGTTGTAGATAGACCCTTGTCCCCAGCCTTTCCAAGGACCTCGGGGCTGAGGGAGGCACGGGGTCTGAGCCCAGTCGCTCGGAGGTGGCTCTGAGAACACAGACTCGGAGACTTGGGGGCCCACGCCCCCCTGACGCAGGCTTTTGGGGGGAACCCTGAGAAGAGAGACCAGAGGACGTGAACCCCATGCCACACGCAGGGCGGGGAGCTGGAGGCCGGTCCCGTGGCGAGGGTTCGGTGGACGCAGGAGCCTCACGGGGGGAGGGGGGGTACTGCAGATGCCACCAGCGAGCGCGGGGCCTCGGGGCAGGAGGATGGGCTAAGGGGCAGGAACCACGATGGGGGAGAAAATGCAAAAGACGTGAAACGGACCGAAAAAAGAGTGGGTGACAGAAAATCGACAGAGGTGTCACGGATCGGGCAAATTGGCCATCTTTCGTGCCTGTTGAGAATTACCCTTTTTTAAAAAAAAAAAGGTTAAAACTGGTCACCAAAAGCGTGACGGCAGAAGAGATGGACGTGACTGAGATTCTGCACAGCGAGAGGCCCTGCCGCCCGCCCGCTGGAAGCCCACTTGGGGGACAATGCCTTTGCGTCCTCACGCTGTGCGGCCCTGGCTTCCGAGTCCAGCCCCCAGGGTCCCCCGCCCACCTGCAGACACATCTCCAGGAAGGCAGGGGGTTCGGAAGGGTTTCCCCAGAAGTGGACATGGGCCCCACATTTGCACAAAGCACGGCCGACTCCCCGAGGTCACCTCACCCGGCGCAACTGCGACATTTCAACCCCAGTGTGGTCTGCGTCTTTGGTACCAAGCGTCTCCGAACACAGAGATTTTTTTATTTCCAGAAATTGCAACCTGTCGAGATGCAAGCACAGAGGTAAGCCTGAGAAACAGGAAACTGTCCTAATTATGCAGGGAGATCCTCACGGGCCCGACATGCCCAGGAATTTCCAAAGTTCCTCCGAAAGACGGAAGGGAGAGAGGGACAGGCGCCCGGACCAGCAGGGTTCGCACCCGTTTCCCGTCGGCTTCTGTCTGCCCAGTTTGCTGCGGCGGCTCAGGAAATGGGGTCTCGGAGACGAGCCACTGAGTCGCCCTGCTCGTCCCCTGGCTGGGCCGTCCGCCTTAACGACAGGGCCCGGCACAGCGGGAGGGGACAGCGTACCCAAGGACACCCGGAGCTCAGCACCGGCCCTGTGAAATGGTCAGCCTTCTCCTCAGGGCAAGGTGCCCCGTCTCAGGAGGCTGGGCCCCAGAACCCATGGAAACCTGAACGATGCTTAAGGCCCGAGTCCCAAACCAGGGAAGGTCCGAGACGCACACACGCACGCATCCCCGCAGTCTCTGACCTCTGAACCGTGCTGCCTGCCCTGAAGGCCAAGGTGTCGCACGCCCCCTTCCCCGCACCACGCACCCTCGACCTTCCTCCACAGCGTGTCCCAGCCCCGGGGTCAGACGTGCTCCAGGAACTGTGGGGCGGTCGGTCTGTGTCGTCGCTGTCCTGTGAACCCTCAGACCAGTGCACACCCCAACATGTGTTTTCTGTGTTTCGGGGGGGAAAAACTTTTATTTTAAAAAAAAGATCAAGCCCTGGCTGGCGTAGCTCAGTGGATTGAGCGCGGGCTGCGAACCAAAGCATCGCAGGTTCGATTCCCAGTCAGGGCACATGCCTGGGTTGCAGGCCACGACCCCCAGCAACTGCACATTGATGTTTATCTCTCTCTCTCTCTCTTTCTCCCTCCCTTCCCTCTCTAAAAATAAAATTTAAAAAAAAAGATTATTAAAAAAAAGAAATTCCTCATTGTTTAAAAAAATAAAAATAAAAAAAAAGATCAGTTCAGTGGGGGGTGGCAAACACGACCAATGGTTGGACTGGGTGCTTTTTTAATGGCGGTTGTTGGTTACCTTCTCTTGCTGTGAGATGCCTTTGAGATATTGCTCATCAAAGCTTAAAAGAATATTTTTTAAATAGCTAGGAAGAGAGACTGGAGGAGAATTTCACCTTTGGCCACAGCGCCTGGCGGGAAGGGGGCTCCTTTCCAGCACGGTGGGCGCCGGGCCCCCGGCCTCCCCGTGTGACCTTCGGCCTCGTTTCGCCACGTAAAGAATCGGCTCCGGACGCAAACCAAGGGAACGTGTTCTCCAGGCGACCTGTGGCGGGCGGCGGACCCTTCGAACGGCTGCTCGGACCCTGATGTTTTGTTCAGCCCCCTTCCTGCCTGGGGGACCTGTGGGGGTGCAGAGGCTGGCGGTCCATCTGTCTGCCCTGCTCAGCGTCCATCTCGTGCTGCGGAGTGACACAGCCGGGGGCAGGTGCCTGGGCACTGAGGGACCACACAGGGGGCCTGGGAAGGCCAAGGGCCACCCGCCCACTCCCCCCCCCACCTCCGTGATGAGCCGGGGCCGGAGGGAGTTCGGGCCACCCTGCGCCAGCTTCTGCATCGCTCCCCTCCCGCCCCGTGTGAGCCGCCCACTTACTCCTTGAGTCGTCAAGGCGGTGGCAATTTTATGACATTCTTTTCCAGAAATGTAACGTTTAATTTAATTTTTCACCTCATTTGTGCCTTTATTCCTAAGTGCTTATTACGTTTCCCATCACCACGTACGCGGTACAATAACTCGGAGACAAAGCAAAGCAGGAAGAAGCCATGTGTAAATCACTGCAGGTGTCACGCGGCAGAAACACCAATTATTGGCATTTTTAAGTTCTGCCATTCAGGTTTCGGTGCAGAGATTTATGGATTCGTAATGTGGGTGTAATTATACTGTAATTCTGCCTCCTGTCCTTTTATTTTTTATTATAATACAAATTCTTCCATATTATTATTACAAAGTCATTAAAAACATTGCTTTAATGACTGCATAATTACGCCTCGTGATTTTCCTAGGTGTTGTCGGGCACGGAGGCTGTTTCCGATTTCTCACTGCTACACAGAACAGGGCAACAAATGCCGGTTCAGGAAGCACATTCGGCAGTTTGGATTACTTCTTAGGAGGGAAAATTATGAGGCCAAAGTGTTTAAAATTTTCAATGGTTTGCACGTACAACCAAATTGTCTTCCATGAGATTGCATGATGCAATCTGTCTATATCAGTAGAATGTCTGCTTTTAAAATCGTATACCTTTCAGTACGTGTGTTGTGTCAAATATGGATTCAGGCTGGTTTTTGGAAAACGTTTGCATTACACCCATTGCATTGATTGAACCTACGCTGTGAGTTCTCTGAAGAAACGTGACCGGCGAAGGCAGAGGTGCTAGTGGCGGGAGAGGGTGCACCCCGGTTCGATGGCTTTGTGTGGGGGGGCGCGGCTGGGTGCCCGACCCCGTTATCTCCAGTGGGTCCCCTTCACCCGAACACTCCAGGTCCTGGCAGCCATCCACCCGCAGATCCCTTAGCCTGGCCGTTCCCGTGTTCGGTGGTGGTTCCGGCGCTGAGGTGCTCAGGCGCCATGGGCGCTGGGCAGCCAGCCATCGTGCGCCCCAGCAGGCCCGTGGGGGTCCGGACCTTGGTGTCACGCACTCCCACCGCTGCCGGTCCGTCCGCTTTCTTTGTCGCAGCGCTCGCCTCGCTGATTATCCTGAAAACGTGAAAACGCCGAGCGCCCGAGAAAGACCCGGGCGAGCACCCGGGATGGCGCAGGGAGGGCGGTCTGCCCCCCAGTCTCGGGGGCCCCGAAGGAGCAGTGCTGGTCAGTGTGGCTGCCCAGGGCTGTGTCTGGGGTGCGGGCGGTAGAAATCAGGGCCCAGGTAGGGGAGCCCACGCCGACCTCTGGGGTTTGCATTCTATGGCGGCGGTCCAAATCACTGAGATTTTTGTGAGTTCGGTTTTTCCATCTCCCTTTCTTTTCTTTGAAACCATCCATGTGCTGGGGCCTCGGCCTCATACCCCTGGACAGAAGAGGGGCCACTCTGAGCCGGCCTTCCAGCCGCCCTGGGCCGTGGCCATGCCCAGGCAGCACGGGCAGGGCAGGGCCCCCCAAGGAGAAGTGGACAGGACCCTTGTGTGCTGGGTGGGTTCGGGGTGGCAGTCGGGAAGAGAGTCTGCAGCCGAACCAAGCTCCCCCCATCACCCGCACCTCCTCCCACGGCCCCCAGGAGCCGGCGCTCGGTGAGTCTGCAACACAAACACACCTCCAGGCGGCCTGTCACTGCGGGAAGACTGGAGACCGCCGCCGGAGCAGAACAACCTCAACCGCAGAGGCCGCTGGGAAGCAGCCACTGGAATTCCAGGGGGTCTGGCCACGACATCTCATTTCTTTTAAGGGCACGCGCCTGACTTGGCGAAAGTAGGGATTAGCTGCTCACCTGAAAACTTAATCAATGCCAGGAGAGTGGGAAAGAATACAGGGAAATGTCGGGGCCAGGGTGGGGGGTGCGGTCCTGCTCCCGGTATGTGACCGAGGAGACGAGCTGGGAGGGCGCGGGCCGCTGAAGAGAGGGACACGGTGGTTCCCAGACCTCGGCCTCCCGTCCCCGTGAGGGTCTCCAGATGGGAGGGGCCCTGCCGGCTCAGGCGTCAGAGCCACGGTCCGGGGTGGCTGCTCCGTGGCCCGCCCCAGAGGCGGGCTTCTGGGCCTCTGGGGCGCACAGAGGCTGGCTGGTCCGTGTACAGCCGAATGGGCTTCCGAAAGCTGGAAAACAGAATCCCTCAAAGGGACGTTTGTTGTTGGTTTGTTTAAAGAAGCACAATGCCGGGAACCGAGGCCTGGAGGTCACCTCCCAGGCATGCGAAGAGCCCTCATAGAAGACTATTTATAGGCCCTAGTCCAGACGGGGGCTCCTCCCCCCACCCCCGGGGAGCAGGAACGCTGGTCACCGCAGGTGTCTGTGGCTCACTCACCAAGGACACGGGACACGGCACCAGTTAGAGGTGCAGCCGGCAGGAGAGAGGGCCCGGGCGTTCCGAGTCCTGGTCTGGCTGCTGTGAAGAGCGTTCCAGTTCTCCTTTCGCAGAGACTATGAAAAATGTTTTCTAAAAGGCTGAGGAATAAATCTGAGGTATTTCCAAGGCAAAGGAAAACGGGTGGAACGCTCAGGTGTGGGCAGAACAGCGCAGCGGCCCACGGCGGGCTGGTTGGGGGGCACTCGGGTTCAGCGAGGACCTGCTGCCTTAGACGCGGCCGCTCTGCTCTGGAAACCGCCGGCCACACCCGCCTCTGGGACCCGGCGCCCCTCAGGTAGGGCCCCAGCCGGAGAGGACTCGGCCTGCACACGCCCGGGGCCGAACTGGGGCTCCCCTTGGGGTCAGTGGCCTGCGCACACAGCTCACGGTTGTCGGGGACCGTATTCTGTAAACCGGGCTATATTTTCCTTGCAGTGAAATACAACATCATTTTTTTAAAATTTAGGATAAAACTTTTTGATGTCATGGATGAATGTCATTCAAAGTTATTTAAGAGCACATCTTTGGGCAGAACAATCTACCAGGTTTTATTTTCCTCCTGGGACCAGGCGCCAGGGGTCTCGCTCACCAGGGCGGCTGCGCCCCACTCCAGCCCACGCGCTCACTCCAGACCCGCTGCTGAGGGAGGGGGGATGGCCTTGGGAGCACGCACACAGACGCCACAGCGGGCTCACGGTCAGCCGAGGGGGCCACAGTGTCCTCGGTGCGTTAGGACGGGGCGCACCTGGGCTGCGGCTTCCGCTCCTTCCAGGGGATCTTTGCCCCTGACTGTCGTCTGAACCTGCCTGTCCTGGCTCCCTGGGCCGGAGAGCTGCCAGTTGGAGGTTACCACCTCCTGCCTGGTTAGACCTGGTTACCACCTCTCCCACCCCGTTAAACCACACATTATCCGCTTCTCCCAGATGTCCGAGTGCTGTGCTGGGTACAGACATTGGTCCCAAGGACATGTACAGACAACAGACCGAGGGACATAATAGAAAGGGGACATTGGAACTCAGGCCACTGGCACTGAGAGGGGCTCTGGTGCCCCAGGACATGACAACCGGTCACCCTCGGGGAAACCTCATCACAGCCCAGACTTTGGGAAAATGGCACTCGTTGCCACTGGCAAGGTCGGAGGTGAGTTTGGTGAGTCCGGTGAGTTCGCGTCCGCTCGGGCCGCCTGCGGACCTGTAACGGTGCTCGTTAGCCTCACGAAGAGAAAGCCAAATGTCCGATGCATGAGTGTCCTGGGCAGTCCATGGCCCAGCACCAGGGATGTGTTGACCGCTGCTCTGAGAGAATTGTGCACCCGGGGCGGCTGCAGGGAGCAGTCAGCTGGCTGGTTTGCCACCGTGGGATTTGTGTTGAGTCGGGTCGCTCGTGTGAACGTCAGGGCACCAGCTGGGGGGACAGGAGACCCCACAAGAGGTGGGAGACATACTGGAGAGGGCATGCCTCCCAGAAACCTGCAAACGCACCCCTTTCCAAAGCCTCGCTGGCCCAGGGAATCAGGGCTCCCTGCTCGCCGGGGGGCTGTTCCTGCCCGGACTGAAGACTCTGGAAACCCTTCACCCAGAGAGGTCCTTGGTGGGGACAAGACACTCTGTCCCGCGTCCCAGCGTGGCCAGCACCATCGGTCTGCAAATGCGCAAAAGAGTCAGATCCCAACACACTCTAGGGCAGACTTGCTAGAAACACCAGTTCTAGCAGAGGAAGTTCAGAACTAACATGATCAAAGTCCTTGCTAGTTTCTTTTGGAAACAATCGAGGCAGAACTTTCCAGATGATCCTCTGACTACAAGTCAGCAAACACTGTCCATGGACCAAGACGGACCTGCGGCCTGGTGGTGTGAATAAAGTTTTATCGGAACGCAGCTGCAACCATTGACTTATATATACATTGTCTACAGCCAACTCTCCTAGTGAATCGGCAGAGTCGCGTGGCTGTGACGGAACCCAAATTATTTCCTCTCCGGCTCCTTACAGAGACAGCTCACACCATCTTTCGAGAAGCAATAAAATGCACCGGAGACACCATTTTTGTCGTCCGCTTCTCAGTGTCACGGGACACAGCGGGCCCTTCAGAGTGGTCATTTCTGCGAGTAGTGACCGCCAACGAGGGCACAGAGTCCCAGACGCACGACCTCTATGAACGACCCCGGGACGTCCCCCAGCTCACGGCCGCGGTAGGAGACAGGCGAGGCCTCGGCCAGAGACAAAAGTCTCGGTGCCCCCCCGCCCCAGCCCAGGAAGCAGCAGAGTATTCTGACGCAGCAGCCCCCCGTCTCCGTGCACCCCACGGGCACCGTGGAGACCCCAGCGGGATGCGGCTCAGACAGCGAGCCCGCCTCCACGCCGAGGGGACCCCGAGCTTCGGCAAAACGCATCTTCCCGAATGGGTGGCGTGCACCCCGCGCCTGGCCCCGGAGAGAACCCTCGGGCAGCCGGGACGGGGAGGGGAGCTGCCCACTCGTGTGGAGAGAGAGCTCTGTCTTCCCAGACTGTCCGCTCGAACCCGTCCCTGAGCAGACGGCCATTGCCTCTGCGGACGGCCCTGGAGACGGTCGGCAGACCCGTGGAAACCCCGTCCGCCGACGGCAAAGGAAGAGGATGGCGAGAGGAAGATCTCCCGCAACGGCGGAGCACGGCCGGGACCGCACGTAACCCTGGTCACAGCCCTGCCCGTTACGGGTCCGTCAGCCACGTCCGGTGGCGGCCTCTTCGGCTTGGGCTCACGTGACTGGTTTTTACTGTGCGGCACTTTTACTGTCCTTGGCTTCCATTTAAATTTCCGTAACCGTGCGTGACGAAAGCACAGCTTTAGACTCCACTGTTGCTCGTGCAGTGGGTCCGCAGGTGGAATCTCACACCGCGGCCTTGGCGTGGGAGTGTGCGGTGGTCACAGGTCTGCCGGGAAGGGGAGGGCTCCGCCCTCCAGATCTGGGACCACCTCGCTTTGTAAGAGGACCCCGGTGTGCACCGGTTTCTCGTGGCTGTGTTCCGTCACCTCTCACGGTCCTGGTGTGCCAAAATTCACTTGGAACGAAAAGGCAGGCAGCACGTAAATTCTTACTAATATGGCACGTGGAATTGTTTTCCCCTATCCCTTTGTTCTTGCTTCTGCAGATTCTTCCTGCTCACTTACTGATACACGTGATTTTGAAAGTTCCACTGGGCTCCGATGGCAAATGGTGACGACCTTTTCTCCTGGCATGGAGAGCGCTCCACGCTGCCCTGAAGGCCGGCACGACATTTGTCCCACCGGCGGAACTCACTCCACAGCGCGATGTAAAGCAACGAGGAGAAGCCCCCGGGAGCCTCGCACGCCCCCCGGTTCCAGCAGCCGGGGCGTCGCTGACCCGGAGTGAGCGGCTGGCGTTGAGGAGACTGATGTCTCCTTCAGACATCGAGCTGCGTCCCCCGTAGCCAGGACCCACGGTTCCGGGCACCCAGGATGAGCGGGAATGGGACCCTCGTTAGGACGGCCCGCGACTCACCCAACAAAGGGTGACCCCTCACTCTGTGCCTCCAGGTTCTGCTGGGCTCGAGGTGCCAGCACCCAAGGGGGCGCGTCTCCATGAGCAGGAACAGCCATGTTTCCAGTGAATTGCTAGCTTGGCCGTGGGGGGCCCCGTGGGACACAGGGAGCTGGCCCGACACTGGGCCGGCACTGTGTGGGGACCGGATATCCGACTCAGACTCCGTCTCGTGCTCCTGCGACAGAGCTGATTCCGCTCACGTCGGCCGGAGTCGTCCTCCGCCGGGCGGAGCTGGGAGCCTCGCCTGATGCAATCTTCTGGAATAAACCCCAGCCCCCCCCAGCCCTACGGCCCAGCGTTGCCTGCCAGGCCACGAGCAACTCAGAGAGGACAATGAGAATACTCACGTCTTCACAGCGTGTCATGCTCTACGTGGCTGTTGAAACCACGTCTTTCTAAAAACACGGACTCCGCTCTCGATTCTGCACTTTTTCACATTTGCTTGATGCCGAACAGGCGGGTCCATGTTCGTCTCTCTCTTCACTAAAACAAACTAGATGCCGTTTCGCTGCTTCCCTCTCATCTCTTTCCTGCTGCCTGCAGCTTCCACATCCATTCCCCTAATCAGCTGATTAGGAAAAGAGTTTTACATTCTCCCTGTGTGTGTTGATTTCTCGTTTTCGATCTCCAACCGCTGGTCCAACCGTCGGAGCAACACCGGCCCCCGGCCCCTCCCGCACGTGGGCACCGCGGTTTGAAGGGGGAGAAGGGTGTCGTGCGCTGTCACTCTCTGTGTGACCGCGCCTCGAACACGGCATCAGAGAGGGGCGTCGGTCGGCCTGGGGAAATCACCCCGATCTGTGTCCCAGGCTGCACCCAGAGCTGGGGACGCCACGGGCCTGAAACTCGGGTAAGACACTTTGCGACCCACATGGGGCCTTCTGCTTTCTAAGGGGCAGCCTCGTCCCTGGCGTCTGCCCCCATCGCAGCCCCCCTGCCCCCTGGCCCAGGAGACGGGGGGCTCCGGACGGCGCTCCGTGGAGGGGACGGACTGCTGCCGGCCGCATGAAGGAGGAAGCAGGAAGACACGGAGGGAAGGGGAGCTGGACAGAGATGTTTGTCCTGCGACACACGTGGCACCGACCCTGACTGGTTCCACACACGCATGTGTAAGGGCTTTGAAATGCTCTTCAGTGGTGGGCTTAATGGTTTTATTCTAACCTTTTATTAATGCTGTCGTGCCCTGTTGTCCAATCCCACTCTTCAAACGAAAGAACGTTGGGCCAGTATCCAGACGATATTGCTCGAAGGGGACTCACATTATCAGCAGGAGTCTCAGTCCCCGCCCCGGTTTCTCAGAAGAACGTGGGTCCAGCATTTGCTAGAGACGGTCACCGCCAAGGCCTGGTGACTTGCATACCGCCCAGACGGCCGTCAGCCAGGACCCGCGAGGACAGCCCTGTCACTGGGCACCACTGGCCTTGGATCCTGTGCTTCCGCTCCACAGCCCAGGGGCCTGGGGGTCGGATGCTCAGCGCTCAGCGTGCTGTGAACACCGCAGTCAACAGCACTTTTCCAGAACACCAAGCACTGTCTCTCCACCTTTCATCCACCAAACAGGTATTAACCAAGCCTGTCCCAGCAGCGATGTGGGCTGGACACACGGGGTGTAGCCTCACCCCGCTCCAGGAGCCCGGCCAGGCTGGCCCAGCTGAGGCCCCGTGCCCAGGGGAGGACCTCTGGCCGCCAAGGACAACAATGCAATTGCAGCACAGCTTGCCCGTCCCAGCACCCGTGTGGTCTTGCAGCCAGAACCAACTCTGAAGGGGAAGAGCGACCCGCCCTGACATCCAGGCACATGCCCCGCCCCTGTTACCTGGTTAAATCCCCCCACACGCCCTGAAGTGCGAGGCCCTCGGGCTGTGGCGGAGACGTGGGGGGTTAGCCACTCGCCTGGGGTCTGGGCCACTGCTCCCCTCTTCGGGGGGCTTGGGGCTTTGAGCAAAGTCTTCTCGTTTTCAGGGCCACCGTTGTTTCACCCTGAAATGCAGGAAAAATCACTGCCTCCTAGGCTGCTTGGAGGGTTAAAAAAAATATAATAATATCTACAAGTCTCTCTGCCCTGCGCCTGGCCAAGAGCGGGCACCCCGACTCCCGTCTCCATGGGGACGTCGGGGCCATTGTCTCGCCGCAGTGTGACAGTGCGAGTCCCGCAGAACTCAGACTCCAGAGTGAGCAGGAGCCAGGACACACGCGGTTCTGGGGACAAAGAGCCTCAGTTTCAGTGACAGGAAGGTGACGCTGGAAAGGGAACTTCTCCGCCGGCGGCCCCAGAGCACTGACCGCGCCAGCAGAGTGCGGTTTCTTACACGGGGGGGGGGGGGGGGGGGGGGGGGGGTGGCGGTTCCTACCAGCTGTGATGAGGGGAGGCGTGGAGCATGGGGGAGGGGGGAGGGGCGGGGAGCAATCCCACGTAATCCCACGTGATCCCACGGGCATGCAGGTCATTGCCGCTCTCTCGAGCCACGTGGTGCGTTTCGGTCACACTCGGGCACTTCCCCTGCTGCCCGTGTGCACCTGGGGCTCCAGCTGGTGAGTGGGGGGGCCCCCCAGCCGGCCCCGCACGTGGTTCTGCGAGAATCGTTTCCTTTCTCCACGCTGGGGTTTCGGTGTGCACGGTGTCACTGGCCCACCGACGGGGCTGTGGGACGGGACAGGGAGGGGACTGAGCGGTGCTCACGCCGGCCTCTGTCTCGTGCACAAAGGTCGTTGTTCTCAGTGGAACGGCCCAAGAGGGCAGGCTGCGCCCTCAAGAGCTCCAGGGAAACCCACCTGCTTTACGGACGCTTAGAAACGACGGGTTTGAGGGGGTTCCCCGTAAAGGTCGCCCGTCACTGGAGAACGTTAACTCCGTGCGGGCTGTCGGGTAGGAGTGTTGTTGCCGAAGAGCAGGCGGGCGCCGGTGGGGGAGCCCACCCCCCCTTCTGCTGTTCTGACTGTGGCTTTCTCCACGTGGATCTGCTGGTTGGATTTCATCCCTTTCTTACCCCTTCTGCAAATGCACTTGTTTTTTTTTAATATATTTTATTGATGATGCTATTACAGTTGTCCCATTCCCCCTTTATTCCCCTCCGCCCTGCACCCCCACTCCCACCCACACCCCTCCTCCATCTTAGTTCATGTCTGTGGGTCGTACTTGTAAGCTCTTTGGCTTCTACATTTCCCGTACTATTCTTACCCCCCGCCCCCGTCTATTTTGTACCTACCATCTATGCTTCTTATTCCCTGTACCTTTTCCCCCCTCCCCCTCTCCCTCCCCATTGATCTCCATGTGATCTCTATTTTTGAGAACCTGTTCCCGTTCTAGCTGTTTGCTTAGTTTTTGTTTTTTTTAGATTTGGTTGTTGATAGTTGTGATTTGTTGTCATTTTACTGTATGTGTTTTTTATCTTCTTTTCCTTAGATAAGTCCTTTAACATTTCCTGTAATAAGGGCTTGGTGATGATGAACTCCTTGAACTTGACCGTATCTGAGAAGCACTTTATCTGTCCTTCCATTCTAAATGAAAGCTTTGCTGGATACAGCATTCTGGGATGTAGGTCCTTGCCTTTCATGACTTGGAATACTTCTTTCCAGCCCCTTCTTGCCTGCAAGGTCTCTTTGGAGAAATCAGCTGACAGTCTGATGGGAACTCCTTTGTAGGTAACTGTCTCCTTTTCTCTTGCTGCTTCTAGGGTTCTCTCCTTCTCTTTAATCTTGGGTAATGTAATTATGATGTGTCTTGGTGTGTTTCTTCTTGGGTCCAACTTCTTTGGGACTCTCTGAGCTTCCTGGACTTCCTGGAAGTCTATTTCCTTTGTCAGATTGGGGAAGTTCTCCTTCACTATGTTTTCAAATAAGTTTTCCATTTCTTGCTCTTCCTCTCTCCTTCTGGCACCCCTATGATTCAGATGTTGGAACGTTTAAAGTTGTCCCAGAGGTTCCTAAGCCTCCTGTCATGTTTTTGAATTCTTGTTTCTTCATTCTGTTCTGGTTGAATGTTTCTTTCTTCCTCCTGGTCCAAATCATTGATTGGAGTCCCGGTTTCCTCCCCGTCACTGTTAGTTCCCTGTGCATTTTCCTTTATTTTATTTTTCATAGCCTTCATTCTTTCCTCTATTTTGTGACCATACTCAACCAATTCTATGAGCATCCTGATCACCAGTGTTTTGAACTCTGCATCTGATAGGTTGGCTATCTCTTCATTGCATCGTTGTATTTTTTTTCTGGAGCTTTGATCTGTTTTTTCATTTGGGCCATCTTTCGTTTTGTCTTGGTGAACCTATTACATAGTAAGGGGCGGAGCCTTAGGTGTTCTCCAGGGCGGGTGTTCACCAGGGCAGACCATATTTCACCTGATTCTGCAACCCACATTGCTGCATTGTGATGTCGTATGTGGGAGTGGGGTCAGAGAGGGAACAATGGCGCTTGCTCAGCTCTCAGCCGGCTTTTACTCACTTCCCCTCACTACCCACAAGCAAATTGGCCCTTTCTGGTGCTGATTCCCGGGTGAGTGGGTTTGTGTGCATTCTAGGGCCCTGTGGGTCTCTCCAACGAACTCACCTGTGAGGCTGGGAGTTTCTCCTGCGGCCGCAACCCCCACAGGTGTTTTCACTCAGAGGTTTGAGGCTTTATTTCCCCGCTGGAGTTTGGGTTGTGGGTCTGTCTCTCTCCACAGTTGTTCCTCCTGGTTTATCTGCATGCAAAGGTGGGACTGCCCAGTCCACCAGCTGCCACCTCACCTTCCCGGGTCCTCCAGCCCCTGCCTTGCTGTGAGTCCTCTCTGCCCAGCTGCCTGGCTCTGCCAGCACCTGTCCTGGGTCCCTGGGGGCTGTCCTCTGATGTGTGAGCCCCCGGGGGCTGCTCCCCTCAGGCTTTAGGGGGGCACTGCCCTGTGAGGCCCTGGCAGAAATTCAAAGGCTCCAGGAGGGAGAAATCCAGGTTCCTCCTGTGCCCGCTCCCTCTGGGTCCCACCTTTGCGGGGGGGTGGGGGGTGGGAAGGGGGGCAGCCTCTCCTCAAGCTCTGGGCTGGGTCCCGAGAGCCCCTCCCCTCACCCGGGAGGTCACCAGGGCACCTCCTGTCTGTCCCCCGGCAGGGCTGCTTCTCCACGCCTGCTCACAGACGCGGCCAGAAAGTCCACCCGAGAGAAGTCCTGCCCGAAAGGCTGGTTTACCCTGGACTCGCGCTGTGTTCTCAGCCTTTCCCCCGGCCTGTGATTGCTTTCTGTCCTCCTCATCCTCCTGGCGCGCGTCACCAAGGAGGACATCTCCGGTTAGAAATAAATGTTCGTTTATTGGCGCCACTGCACACCAGCCTCCAGCCCCTGCAAGTGCTTTCTTCCTGACGTCGGCGACAGAGAGGAAAGAGGGGGAACTCGGGGAGGGCAGAAAATCCTCGACATCCGGTCTGTACCCAGTTAGTGCGTTGGCGGAGTGCGGGGGCCGTTAGTAACGGGTCAGCGACCTGTCCGCAGGGAGCCCGATGCCCTCGTGGCTCACGGCCGTCCGTGACGTGGTCGGAACGCTTGCCTGTGCTGTCTGAGGACAGTCCCTCTCGTGGACAAGGGGGCCTTTGTGTCTCTCCCGGCTCTGCCCTCTCTGCGCTCCCTGGGCAGGCTTGGTGACAGGGACACGAGACGGCCTCGATGGCCACCCAGGGGAGGTGGGAGTGCGTCCCTGGGTGCTGAGACACACTTCCACTGAGCATTTCTGAACGAGGGCCACGTTTTATAGCGGGAGTGATTATAAATTGACAATAGATGCAAAAGTAATCTATCGAGTCACCATGCAGAGTGATACATATGTTCTATTAATAGCTCCCGTTGCCTTTACGTGTGAATTTTGCCAGCTCTAGAGGAGAATTGTTCAACCAATTAGTATTCCAGTTCTGATATTTCCATTGATAGAAACAGACTCAATTTTGACTTAAATGTGAGTCCTTAAATGTCACTTAAAATGTCACTAGAATACCACACCTTGTCCCGGTATCGGCACCAGAAAGGCACCAAACCCACCGGGGGCTGTGTGTCACGCCCGAGGCGGCGCAGTTAAACGCGGCGGAAGCGGCCGAAGGCCCCAGAGCGAGTCAGAGAAGCTTCCGCACGGGGCGAGCGCGGTGCGGCCAGCGGTACCAGACTCCCACATTCGCAAAGCTTGTCCAGATCTGTTTCATGTCTGCAGTGGAAACAGCCTAGGTGCGTTTGTCTTAAAAATTTCTAATGTTGCCCTGGCTGGCGTAGCTCAGTGGATTGAGCGCGGGCTGTGAACCAAAGCATCGCAGGTTCGATTCCCAGTCAGGGCACATGCCTGGGTTGCAGGCCACGGCCCCCAGCAACCGCACGTTGATGTTTCTCTCTCTCTCTCTTTCTCCCTCCCTTCCCTCTCTAAAAATAAATAAATAAAATCTTTTTAAAAATTCTAATGTTTTCATTGAAGTTCTTAATTTTTTTACATTTTCTGAGACACAATTAGTGGACTATGACTACTAATTACTATTCACTTTTGTACTTGTCCTATAAGTGTTCACAAAAATAACTCTATTCTGTTGATGGAGCGTTCATTTCTCCACTTTTTATTTGTGTCTTTTTCCGTATTTGTACCCCATTTACATCCATGTAAATTCATGTTTAAAATATATATTCGAATCTGTCTCATACATAGGTCTATATACATATACATGAATCAAATATTAATATGGATTAAAAAATCACACTTACTAGCTGCATTCATCAAATCTCCTGTAAACACTAAATTATTATCTATATTTTTGTTTCTGAGCTATATTGCATCTCTAATAATTTGCTTTCTATACCTTGAAGCTGCATTGCCAATATCGATTTTCCCTTCCAAACAAACGTGCTCTGTCCCACTCCGTGAACTTGGCGCTGAGATTTGGACCACGCCGCCCGCGCTGGCTGTGACCGTATCAGCGTCCGCCCGGTGCGTCTTGTCCCCTGTTCTCGGATTTGCAGCCTTTCCATCCGAGAGGAATGTTTCCTTTTAGACACTTCATCCTGAACTTTAGATGACGCTGATCCTTTACTACGGGTCAGGATCCTGATTTACTGAGGCCCACCTCTGACAATGCCGTGTTTTCTACCCCCCATGCCGAGTTTTACTTTCTTTTTTTTTTTTAAAGATTTTATTTATTTATTTTATTTTTAGGGAGGGAAGGAAGGGAGATAGAGAGAGAGAGAGAGAGAGGGAGAGAGAGAGAGGGAGAGAAACATCAATGTGCGGTTGCTGGGGGTTATGGCCTGCAACCCAGGAATGTACCCTAGCTGGGAATCGAACCTGGGACACTGAGTTTTACTTTCTTAATCTCTGGTCTAAGGCTTTTGTTGCTGTTGTTGTTTTCCTGTTTTCCTTCCTCTGCAGATTTGAATGCAATGCCCTCCATGTCTTTTCCTTTCTCTGGTTGTTACTCCCAAATGTTTGCGATGAACATCTTAACTGATGTTTTAAAAATCTACTTGGTGACAGTCACCCCACCTGACTGTCACCACCAACACAGCAGCATCGGTTTTGAAAGGCCCAGCATGCTCCAGTTCCCTCCAACAGGAGTTATCGCCGCTCTCTGACAGTTCTCTACTGGGGATGTGTTCTCTGCGGGGCCTGTTCTTGCTTGCCGTCTCTCGGTTCCTTGCTCACAGGTATCTCTGGATTTCTCCGGGGGGCTCAAAGCTACTTGGTTTCAGGCATTTTTGGAGTTCTCTCTGTTCGAGTCCTTTCAATGTTGTGTTCTTCTCTCTCTGATGGTGCCGACTGTCTTCCCACCTCGTCTGTGGATTCCGGTGTCAGGGACAATGTCGCCTTCTGCTCACCCTGCCATCCTGAGTCCGGAAGTCGTCCCCAGCCGACTGGTAAGAGGAGCTATTTGTCAGCAACACGGAGGCGCATGAAGGAGACATTGAAAGTGCAGGCGTAAAAGAAATGCCCGCAAAGGCCTGGGATTCTTCATTTGCCTCGAAATTAAATTATCAACACAGAAGTGTCAACGAAAAAAGATGATGAGTATGGGTGATACAACTTTACTCTGAAGTGATGTACAATTTTGCGCAGCAAAAATAATTCTGAAGCATCTCATCACTAACTCAGAACAAAGTTCAGATTCCTATTTCGATTGCCATGCTGTAAAAAAAAATGGTATGGAACGTTATAAACACGGTGCTTTTAGTTAAATTATGTTTAGATGAGGACGTAATCATTTATTCTCACAAGCTGATATTAAATCGACATTGTCTCTTGCCATTAGTGGTTTTTTCTGATCAGTGAAATGTGGTGTGACCCCCAACTGCGCATGTGCAGACCCTGAGGCACAAAGGGGTCAACTGGTCTGGTCAAGGTCATGCGCTAGAGCCTGAACCTGCAGCGAAGACGCCGCGGGCACGGCCCCTCCGTTCCCCCCGGGGGAGGCGGCCTGCCCTTCCGGCACAAGGCTCGCACGCTTCACTTCTTTAGAGAGAAGGACACATGTCCTGGGAAGGGAAAACTCCTCCCAGCAATCAGAGTAAGTAGCGCTGAAAAGCAGATTTTTGGGGGGAAATAAAATCAGAGTCTCTGTTCCCAAGCGCATCGTCTAATGCCTGGCCAGGAGGAAGGCGTGCAAGGACACGTTCTGTGGTCACCCGCTCCGTCGCCGTCCTGGGCGTTCGTAAAAACTGTGCACGCCGTGGAATCCGCCACCGTCGGACCGGCACAAGTTCAAGTGCATGGTCGGCAGGAGCTGGGTGAGCAGCCGGACCCCCAGGAGCCCCCTTCCCGATCGTGGCCGGACACGCGCCGTGAAGCGGCCGTCCGAGGTCCCGGGGCGCACTGCGGGGGGCCGGGGCTCCTCCGGTCAAGTAGTTGCAGGGCTCTTCCTTTCCCTCAGCCGAACCCACTCTGCAGAACATTATATGCCTGGGGGGGGGGGGGAACGCCCCCACAGGAAAAACGCTCCAGGCTCCGGTTTCAGACCTTCCTACTGACTGGAGAGATTAGGGGGGAACATGACGTCACGCAGGGGCACAAAGAAGACTCCGAGAAAGCCCAGCCTGTCCGTGCCGGGGGCGGCGGGGTGGTGGGGAGCGCCCACGTGTTTGAAACAGGACCCGCCGGGCCGGGCCGGGGGCGAGTAACCCTGGGCTTGATCTCCTGTGGGTCGAATGTCCCTTTGCCTGGGAGGTGAGCGTTATACAACAGGAAAATCTTGCTCCGCCAGAAATGTGGCTCACTGGAAAGCTGACTGAGCTATCCGGGGATGGTTCCCCCTTTGAGAGGGAATAAGTCACGAGAAAAAGGCAACAGAAGCACCATGGGCTCGGCCTGGAGAGTGGAAGCCCACCTCTCAGCCCCGGCCCCCACCCCCGTGCACAGGCCCGAGACCCGGCACTGTTCTTCGTGAAGACGTTCCGGCACCTTTTCGCCTCCTCTGTCTCCGTCCAGAAATGCAGCCCCAACCCCAGCCCCCGCCCACCCAGACAGGAGCACGGGCTGCAGAGAAGCCTTCTCAGCTGTCGACGCACGGGATGCTGACCGGGGAACCCTCAATGCACCAGGAAGTCAGGGGTCCCTGCGTTCTCTTCTTTCCACGGCACCGTGGATTCGGCCCGGATGTGCTACGAGTGCGAAGAACCGAAGACCACAGCAGCGACCGCAGCCCGAAGGGACCGAGGCCCTCGCCGTGCCGTGGCACCTGACCCTGTCGCTGCACTAAGGATCGGCGCTCAGACCCCGCCCCCACTCGACGGTGAAACTGGAGCAAGACGACGACAATTAAAAATGGGCTGAAGACCGACCCGGACACTTGTCCGAAGGACACGGGAGATGGCCAACACGCACACGGAAACATGTGCGGCACGACCAACTGTCGGGGAGACACAGGTGGGAGCTCGGGCGCTGTCAGCTCGCAGCTGCTGGGGGGGTGGCGGGGCTGGTGTCAGAAGGGGAGGGGCCGTGCGTGTGGGCCGGGCCGGGGGGCGGAGAAAGCGGAGCCCTGTCCACCCGAGTGGGAACGCCCGCGGGTGCAGCCTGGGGAAACCAGCGTGCGGGCGCCTCCGAGCACGAGAACGGGACTAGCGAGCGATCCGGCCGCCCCGCTTCTCTCCGTCTCTCCCGCTTCTCTCTGTTCGCCCAAGGACGGAAATGCACGTCTCCGGGGGACACCTGCCTCCCCTCTTCACGGCTACACTGCTCGCGAGAGCCGAAACACAGACACGGGTAAGCGTCCCCCACAGCAGGCGGGGGACAGAGCCGGGGCTGCGAGCCTCAGACCCAACTGTGTGCGTGTTCCTGTCTTTCCAAAAGAAGGAGGGGGTGGAGAAGAAGGGGAGGGGAAGGGAAGGGAAGGGGAGGGGAGGGGAGGGGAGGGGAGGGGAGGGGAGGGGAGGGAAAAGGGGAAGGGGGAGGGGAAGGGGGAGGAGAGGGGAGGGAGGAGGGGAAGGGGGAGGGGAGGGGAGGGAAGGGGAGGGAAGGGAAAAGGGGAAGGAGGAGAAGAAGGGGAAGGGAAGGGAAGGGAAGGGAAGGGAAGGGAAGGGAAGGGAAGGGAAGGGAGGGGAAGGGAAGGGAAGGGGAGGGAGGAGGGGAAGGGGGAGGAGAGGGGAGGGGAGGGGGAGCACGCTGCCGTGTACCGCCCTGAGCCTGGGCGACAGCAGGCTGAGTGGAACGAGCCAGCCCCAGAAAGGTCCGTGCTGCATGACCGCCCTTATCTGGGAACCTAAAATAGGTTCACAGAGACAAGGGTAGAGCGGTGCTTGCTCGGGGTGGGGGGCAGGGAAACGGGGTCACCGACAGGCACACAGTCGCAGTCAGACAAGACACGTCAGTCCCGGGTACCGGGGGTCCGACACTGTCCCCGGAGTGAGCCACACCGTGACGTGCACTGGAACGTTTGTTAGGAGAGTAGCTCTCACGTTGTGTGTTCCTACTGAAATAAAATATAACAAGGAATAGTAAATAATAAAATAAAATGTTTGGTGCCTGGGTGAGGGGACCACAGATGAAGGGACAGCCTGAGCCTCTCCGAGTGTCCCTGTTCCCCTGTCTGGCTTCATGTGCCCCGAAATCTTCCCGGTCATTAGCGTGCTTCCACAGACGGAGTAAAACGTCACCACTTCAGCCAGCGTGCAGCGGCAACATGGATACCGTAGTGGACCAGGAGCAAACAGATCCTCCGTGTGATTTCTAAATATGTGCAAATCACTCTAGAATGTAGTCTCTCCCGTGAAATGCAATATCTAGAAGGGAAAAAATCGTTACCTGGTGGGACCTTTAATGGTTCTCTAGGCACCGCGAGAGTGTCTGAAGTTCCACGGGGAGCCTGCCGTCCACACCCTGCACACCACGCCGTCTCAAGGGGATGCACCACAGCTTGGCCACCCGGTCATTCACAAGACCCGCGTGTGCCAGGCTTTGTCAGGAGGTTGTAAAGGCTCTGTGTCCCGGTCCCTATGGCTCTCTGCCCCAGGCCACCCTGCCACCAGCCTGCCCGGCCCGCCGGCAGCCCTGATGCACACCCCTCCCCCCCTCGGTCAGTGTTTCCAGCCAGGGTTTCCTCGTCCAGGGGACGGCTGGGCACCAGCTCCTCACGGGAGGGAGTGTGTCCATGGCCACCAGGTGGCTGGCACCATCTCTCCCCCCATTTCCATTCCCAAGACCAAACCCTCCCCTTCTGCCAACCTGCTGGTCTCAGGCACACCCAGGCCCCCGGCCTGTGCCCCCACGCAGGGTTGTGGGTGCGGGCATGTGGGGCCAGCTCTCACTGGAGTCTCCTTTCTGCCTGGGGAGGGACACAGGAACGGACTGGTTCACCTCGAGCTCCTCGCACTCCCAGCGTCCCTGCAGGTGTCCGCCCCCCTGAGAGGCAGTTTTCCAGTGATGACGGGAGCGTGTTCCGAGACAAGCGGCCTTTCTGGTTCCCTGCAGGGCAGGTGGGGACCCGGCTGTGTCACGGGCCTGGGACCATCGTGGTTGGACATTCCACACTTAATAGATCTGAACTTCCTGGTGTAAAGGTAAAAATGTCACACCTCAGGCCACCTCTCCACGGCCCTGCGTCTCCTGGGCCCAGACGGGGCCTTCTCACGAAGGAACGCTGTTCTGATCACTTCACCGGAGTTTTCTGGATTCATCCGAGCCCGGAGCCCAGAGCCCAGCCGGCGGCCAGGCTCCCCCACTCACCTGGGGACTCGGCTCTGGAACCAGACTTCTAGAGCAAGGCCCCAGTGGGTGGACGAGGAAACATGCAAGATCCATCCGTTGAGGAAACAGTGATTGAGCCCCCAATGTGTGCTGCAAATTAACACACAAATATCTCCATGTGAGTAAGTGCTGCCGTCCCCTGGACATGAGGCAATCACAGCTTCCCACTGCAGCTCAGCATTTTAAGGCACTTTCCCAACGACCATTTCGTTTCCTTTGACCCGAGAGGAGGGGAATACTGTCCCCCCTGTTAGGTGAGGGCCCAGGCACAAACCTTCCCTCCGCAAACCTGAACCTGCCCGCCACCCTGCAGGTAAACACTGTCCAACACACACAGTCCCCTCGTCTTCTCGTGTCCATATTTCCCTGGAGACTCCACCACAGCCCCTGAGGAGGGACCTCCGCCTCTCAGTCCCAGCCTGGCTGCCCGGTCTCCCTCCCCCCTCACGCCCACGGGGGTCGGTCCCCTGGTCCCAGGACTGCAGTGGCCTCTGTCTTCTCTCACCAGCGCAGGGCACGCTGAGGACCCTGCGGAGGCATTGCCTTCCACGCCCTTGCTGAGTCCCCAAGTGTCCCGGGCGCGTCCTCTGAGCTCTGGCTCTCAGTCACGGAAGTCGGGGCCGTGCTCGCCAGGCCTGGCACAGGGCGACCACGGGAAGACGGGACCGGAAACCCCCAGTAACAGAGACACTCCATGACGAGCATCCCGCAAAGATCTGTCTCTACGGTCTGCACGAGCTTCCTTCCAACTCAGGGGCCGGCAGAACCTCAGAGAGAGAGCGCAGCTCCCGTCTGGTGAACCAAGCGAGCACGTCTGACAGAACGAGAGGGACCCTTCCTCCCTCCTCCACAGTTTGCTTTCTGGGTCGGAGACGCGAACCAAGGAAAGGATCCTTGTAAGCGTTTCTCCGTGAGCACACACGCTGTTTTTAAATAGCCCGAACACCAAACAGCAGCGCCCACGTGTGCCGCCGCGCACACTTGTTTCGGGTGCTCACTCAGGAAGTGCAGCCCAGGTCGAGAAGCCGTGGCGGTGCATCGATGCATCGATGCGGCCTGGAGGACGCAGCACCGTCCGTCCGTCGGGAGAACACAGGCGTTTACATGCGTGTTTGGTTGACGGGGGGAGAGAAATACAGGACGCCTAAAGGTCACCCCGGGCTCTGTATGGGTGGTGAGATTATGTTTCTCTTTGTGCATCGCGTATTGTTAAATGATTTGCCTTAATGAGTCGTGTAGTACTTTACAAGCTGGGAAAAGGTATTTTAAAACTTTAATGAACAAACAGAAAGCTGCTGCAAAGACAAAACACGAGGCTGCTAATACTCCAGTCTCGGAGACAAAATCTCTTGAATGTGGTTATGATGCTGAGATCCATGAAACCCTCTCCGAGTTCCCCTCTCCAGTCTCGGGACAATTGTGCCGGCCCACAGCTGCCTGGCCTCCCAGGGAGTGTGGACTTGCTGGGGGTGGGGGTGGGGGTGGTGTGGGGGGCAGGGGGAGGGGAAATGCTAGGAGGTATCCATTGCACTTACCGTTGCCACTGGTGGGCGTGGCTCGCGGTGCCCACTGCTGTCCAGTAAACGGGGTGAGCCGCTGGGGGAGGGATGCACGTGGTCAGTGGGTGGTGGGCTCGGGGCCCGGGGATCCCAGGACTGAATTTTCCCCCTTTGGAAGTGAAAGGGCCAGGGACAGAGGGAGGGGCGTCACGAGAATGGAGAGGGTGACCGATAGATGCCACTGATCACATCCGGGCCCTCGTCACCGGGGCTGAGCCCGGGAAGAGCGAAGCTGCTTTCACTGTGGTCAGGCGTGCGGTCAGGTGTGTGGTCACGACATCTGTGTATAGTCACCCTATACCGTCTGCTCCCGGCCGGACGCTCTTGCCGCTGGGCCCTGCCGACGGAGGCGCGGGCTGCCCGTCCTTCAGAAAGGCCTTGGTGCAGGGTTCAGGGAGCTGGAGACGTACACAGCTGCCCCCGTCCCCTCACAAGGGCAAGGTCCCCTGAGAGGATGCCCGTGTCCCCTTCCGCCCCGCTGCTGGGTGTGTGTGCGCCTGGCGAGGAGGGGCGGGTGGGTGGGGTGGGACTCCTTTCCCCTGGGGTCGGAGCGGCCTCCGGAGACGCGGATGCCTGTGTGGGCTCTTCCCGGGGTCTCTTCCTCACTGAGCCCCAAATGGCTCCTTGTCAACGAGTGCACGGGAAAGGCCCCCCGCCACCGCCCCGGGTGAGGCCACGTGTCCCCGAGCGGGGTAGAGAGTGGGGGCTCCAGAATGGGAACAGCAGTGATGAAACAAAAACCGTGGCCACAGCTCAAGCATAATAACGCAGCTCCAGAGACGCTCAGGAAATACAATTTTGGCAGGTTGATGAATTCGGGTTCCCCGGAGTCCCGGCCCCCGGGCCTCCCACTCGGGGCCTTTGTGGCGGGGAATGGGAGCGCCCCCAAATCAGCGTGTTTTCTCAGGGCCACGGCACCCTCCTCAATCATCATCTGCATGACACATCGGCGCTAATAAATCTGCCAGGAAGACAGGGGAGAGAGGGCGGCGGTCACGGGAAACCGCAGCTCGGAGCTGGACGGAGGGCAGCACGCAGCCGGGTGTCCGTGGACGTGCAGACCTGCATGGCTGCGGTCGGGTTGTCTTCTCCCCCGTGGCTGCAGGCACAGGGCGGCAGGAGCTCCGCGGCGGACCGCCACCGCCCACCCGCCCTCCGGGGAGAGGGGCCGGGGCGCCCTCCAGGCGAAGGAGGAGGGGCCCGGCTGGCCGAGCCCCAGTGTGCCGAGTTCAAGCGCATCTCAGGTTCTTCCCCATCGTTTCTCCCGAAGGGACAGAAACGCAGCAAGTTCGCTGAGTGCTTCGAATGAAAAAAAAAGGAAGACAGGGATTTCTCAAGAAACTAAAACTGTCCTCTCGCCCCTCCCTCAAAGGTTCCACAACCAGGAACATCGCTAACCGGCCCGTATGACCTTGAGAAGCAGCCAAGGACATTAGTGAGGACACAGGTTCTCGCGGGTCGCACAGTTCCCTACCCTGACCGCTGCCCGGTAGGACGCTGGTCGGACCCTTGCCCGCACAGCCCTTCCCGCCAGCTGCAGAGGGTGGCCGGAGAGGGTGGTGAGGGAGGGTGGGGGTGGAGCCGGGCGGCCTCGGGCTGCAGCTCTCCCTCCACCAGGAGTCACGTGTGGGCTCAGCTCCCAGCCTCGGAGTCGGGACGGGAGGGAGCGCCTCCTGGGGTCACTGTGAGGGTGCCCCGAGACGAGACAAGACGTGTGCACTGCAAACAAAGTGCACGGAACAAGGGCAACAGGTCACTTGGAGCCAGACACACACCACATGTTTGATGCGTTTGCCTGTCTTTCTGCTCAGAAGTCGGGACGCGTGGGGCCGGAAGGGGCCTGAGGTTTCACTCGCTCCGCGCCTCCTCCTCCTCCTCCTCCTGCGTGAGGGCACAGATGCGCCGGGAGAATTTGGAGACCCATTCGAGGCGACGCCACCGGCGACCGGCACGGCAGGGTCGGGAGAACAAACTCGGTTTCCAACCCAGGCTCTGTGCACACCGGAACTTTCTCTCAAAGCGAGGTTGTCATAGCCCAGACCGGCGCGGCCCAGCGGGTCGGGCAGCGCAGTGTGAGCCGAAAGGTCGCCGGTTTGATTCCCAGTCAGGCCACGTGCCTGGGCTGCGGGTCAGGCCTCGGGTTAGGGGCATGTGAGAGGCCACCGATCCAGGCCTTTCTCGCTCCCTTCCCCTCTCTCTACAAATAAATTGTTTCTAAAGTGGGGTTGTTGAGTTTTTTTCCTTTGTACCCAAGTAAAACTTGTTTATATCTGAGCATTTGAAATGTTTTTTTAAAAAGCACATAAAATAACAGAAGCCCCGTATCACCTGCAACCAGAGAAAAATCCTGTTTGTGCTTTGAAGGGAAATGCAGGCCCACCCCACGCAGCCTTCTAACGGGCTGCCCGAGAAAGAGCCAAGAACCGGCCTTGGCGTGCAATAAAGGAGGCAAACAAAAGCCCTTTCTTCTTCTCGGGCGATGGGTGTTCTGCCTTACGTCTCGTCCCTTCTGACAAGGCATCTCTTAAAACTCCTTCCCGTCCCGTTCCGCGTGCGAAAGCAGAAACAGCTGTTTCCGCCATCTCCCCTCCCCGCGGCCAGACAGAGAGCAAAGGCCGCTGCTAGCCGCGGGCTCCCCTCGCCAGACTCCACTCGGTTTGGAGTTAATAGAGTTTTCAAGCGAGCTATTATTTTATTACATGGTGGAAAATGTGCATTGACTCAATTGCCCAAATGTTTAAATTGTTTGGCCTCGTGAAAAGCCAAGTTTGAAATAAACATTTCGCAAAAAAAAAAAAAACCCGTCCTGATGGAAAGCATGTGTTCAGGAGAAAACACAAACACAGCGGGAGCGCCGCGGGCCGCGCGTCGGGGCGGGGGCTGACCGCTCACCTCGGTCTGCGCTGTAAATCAAGCCCCCCCCCCCCCATGGCAATGTTTAGCTCAAGAGTGGTTTGGCCTGATTTTAGAAAATGATAGGATTTGATCGTGCAATTGCACATAATCATTTCTTCGTGTGTGCATGCGTGTGTGTGTGTGTGTGTGTGTGTGTGGAGGTGTATGCAAACATTCAGTGTGTACGCATGTGTGTGCATCTGTAGCCACAGATACGAGTGTGAGTGTTCTGTGTCTGTGGAGGGTGATTCTGAGCCCGGAGACGGCACTGGGAACGGGTCTCAGGCACCGAGACCACGGGACACACGGGTCCCTAAACCATCCGGCACGTGCAGGCTCTGCGCTCGCCCCGGGCGTGCCAGAGCTGTGCCCTGCACAGACACCCCAACGGGCTGCTCTCAGTGGCCCCACGTAACAGGTGGATAAACAAGTCTAAGGAGACAGCTTAACACAGTGTCACACAACTACACATTCAGCCCAGGTCCCCTAAATTCAAATATGCTCCTTTTGTCCTCCGTACTGTTTCCCCATCACCGTTCTCCGTCTGGGAGGCCCGGGGGAACCTGAGTGGGAGGTGCGTCTCAGGCAGGTAAAGGAGGAGCGGAGGCATCCGGCCAGGGTGGGTCGGGCAGCGAAGAGAAGGCGGGGAACCCACAGGGTGCCCTGAGCAGTCTGCACCCGCAGGCGCCTCCCGGAGCGGTCAACACGTTCAGGAGAGAATTGGAGGGACGGTCACTTCGACCTCTCCCTTCTGTCAGCAGTGACGCCCGGGGGGTCATTTTCAACACCTCTCTCCACACAATAAAGTTATTTTCAGTATTAATGCTTTCTTTAATAATTAGCAGTAATCAGTATTTTCTCTGCTCCTTCTTTGCTTATAAAATGAACTGTTTCGAAAGAAAAGTAAGTTTTCATTTTAAAGATGTACAAATTCAGTAAATGGTTTTGGGTGTAGACAGAAGTTTGCATTCACCAAACAAAACTACCCCCCATCTGGCTGTTTTAAGCTTTAAAACAAACAGGAACCCCAAACGCCCACACAGGAGACAGAATTGAAGGATCTCAAGGTCCCTTTCTTCCCCTTTCCAACCGCTGTGACGGGTGTCAAATGGAATCAAAACCTACCGCTATGACGAGAACACATCACAGCCCAGTGCGGGCTGCAGCGACGGGGCCCGCCTGACCCAAACCACCACGAACCCGCCCAGGTGGAGGCGCGGGGCCGAGCCCACACGTGGGGGGGACAGGACCCAGAGCAGGGCCTCGAGGCTGCAGCCACGAGGATGGCCACGGCAGCCGCGCTTCCTCACTCCCAGCGTGGCTCCGTGTGTGTGTGCATGTGTGTGTGTGTGTGTGTGTGTGGTTGGCCTTACTGCTCCTGCCACCCGCAGAAACACAATGAGGAGAAGACGCACTTTTTGCACTTTGTGACACCTGACCCGGGTCCACGTCTGGGAGGTGCCGGGCGGGGGGCCTCGGGTGGCTGCTGCAGCTCTGACAGCGATGGCAGAGAGGGGCCGTGCCAGGGCCTCGGGGCCAGAGAGCACAGGACACAGTTCGGACACCCCCAGCCC
The DNA here is from genome assembly GCF_004126475.2 of Phyllostomus discolor. Taxonomy (NCBI): domain Eukaryota; kingdom Metazoa; phylum Chordata; class Mammalia; order Chiroptera; family Phyllostomidae; genus Phyllostomus; species Phyllostomus discolor. The sequence goes on along the minus strand of NC_040908.2, from coordinate 1,389,225 downwards.
TGGGAATCCCCGGCAGGCACGTTCTGGAGCACACAGCAGCTCCCGGGAGACGGGTCCGGGGACTAGAACGGCATGAACCAACAGGAAACCACTGCATCTCAGATGCAGAGTTTGGGGAGAAAATTCAGCTTATCCCCGGCTCTGGCTTCCCACCCCCTGCCGTGCCCAGGGCCATCCACAGCCAGGTCTGCCCCACCCAGGAGGGCAGGGTGGCAAGTTACCGGAAAATCTCAGCGCAGGTTCAGCTGCTCCCTGCACCGAGTCCACACAAATGGCCGCTATCCGTCGGGAGAGGAAGGCTGCCTCTTTGGAGCAAGCGAAGCAAGAGAGGAGTCCTTAGTGCGGACTGGCTTGCCCCTTGATTTACGGGAAGTCCGCGCGGGTGAAGGACGCGAATTTTCCGTCCAGACCGCTCACCCGGGACAGCCTCGGATACAGGATGCCCCAAATCCGTGGGGCTCTCCTCCTAAAACCCTAATAAATTCTCGTGAAGACGGGTTATATGGGCTCGTGCGGTGTTTTTATGGTCTGCTGTAAAGGGTGTCAGCTGTCCCTTCGGCCCTTGCCCGGCCTTCCCATTCGTCACGCCACAGCCGGGTGTAAGGGAGCGGGAAGACACCCGGTGAGGCTGAGAGCGGGTGCTGGGCGCAGGAACCGGGGCCGAGTCAGCCCTAGGGAGCCGTTCTCCTCCGGGGAAAGGTGCACCTTCCCGGGAGGAACCGGCTCCCCAGGGTGGGCCCACAGGGTGAGGACCGCTCCAGGGGCTGGGCGGTCGGAGAGGGAGGGGAAGACAAACCTGGTCTTGTTCTGGCCCGTCAGCGGGGAGGGCTGGGCTTCGGGGAAGCAACCCGTGTTTACCTGCGGCTTTAACGAGACTTACTCCGACAAGACAGCACGGACAGGGAGGGCTCCGTCCCCTGGGGGCGGGGGGGGGGGGGTGCCCCTCCCCTGTCTGCGGGGACAGGGAAGCAGGACCTGCCAGGCGGGCTCCACAGCGCCTCTCTCTGGGCGGCGTCTCTGACTCCCGGGAGCCTCGGGGAACGAGCCCGGAGGCTGTGGGCCACGTCCCGGGTACGGGGCCAGCAGCCGCCCACAGGCCACGCGTGCCAGCAGAGAGGCGTGAGGGAAGGCGGGCTCAGCACGGAGAGCCAGCAGTGTCCTCGTGAGACGCTGAAAAACGCACAGGCGTGTGCGAGCTGCCGGGCCCCGGTCCCAGCTGCGTCAGGTGTCCTGCATCGGGGGGAGGGTCCCGCGTGTCGGAGGTCCGGGACACAAGCCGAGACCCGCGTCCCCGCTCCCCTCTCTGGCGGGCCCGCCGCGGAAGGGCCTGGCCGTGGGCTTTGCTGCTGGACCCCGGAATGGGTTTTCCGGCGTCTGCTTCCCCGTCTGCTGGTGGTTTCAGACGCCCTCAGGGTCCTCTGGAAAAGCCAGTCCTTCACCACATACTCGTTCCCTCCCACAGACGTCCCCCAGCCCCCACTCGTCCGTGGAGTGGACGGACCAGCCCCTGCTGGGTGGGAGCAGGGGCACCTCACCAGCTGGGGTCAGGCATCCGCTCCCCTCAGCTTCGTGAAAGGACGTGGACAACTGGACAGGAGGTGCCACTCGACGAGACGGGGCAGAAATAAAAGCACGCAGGTGCTGCAGCGGGTGGAAGCTCGGGCAGGCAGCCCAGCGGGCTGGGGAGGGGCCAGGGCACGAGGAGCGGATGGAGGAGCTTCTGGAGATACAGACAAACGACCCGGGAGTGGGAGGACGAGGGTGCACCGGGCACTGGCCAGTTCTCAGACAGAGAGCACACCCAGTTCTTATCCTCGGCGTTAGAGTGACAGCAGGGCTGGGGGGCGGGGCCAGCGGTGGGGGCAGGACTGCACGTGGAAGACAGCCCAGCCAGGAGCCCAGAACCAGGACCCCCACAGACGAAGGGGTGCAGACGGGGCATGGAGTGGGTGGGACCCCCCAGGCCCCTCCCCTCGGGGTCGGTGCTCTTAGATCTGCGGAGCCCCCTCACGGGGCGGGGGGGCGGAGGGGCGGGGATCGGCGTCGGGCCCGGTGAGGACCCCACGGGAAGAGGTTTTAGGGGCAGGTGTCTGCGGTGCAGGACCTGGGTGTCGCCCTGCGCGCCCACCCCCCGAGTCAAACCGTCTTCCGTCACCACAGATGAGGCCCCCACCCGCTGAGTTGTTTTTTAACAATACTCAGTCTTACTTAGGTAGTGAACAGGGGATCATGTCAGAACGTCACCCAAGAACTCCCCACGCAGACGCTCTTCGGTGCAGGGACGAGGACACCTGTCCAAGGCGGCCAGCTGGCCCTCCCCACTGCCCCCGCCGTCCAGGCACAGCCCCCGCCGTCCAGGCAGGTGAGGGAAGTAGCTTCTTGAGTAGCCCGGTCGCACACACACACACACACGCACATACATGCACACACACGCCGCACACTCCGAGCACACACGAGAGGCAGAAGGAGGACCCGGGCTCAGCAGCAGGCGGTCCCATCTAACCCTGCGGAGCAGCGTCGCCGCCCTGGAGGTCCTGGCGGAGGTTTTGGAGCATCCCACCTGAGCGTCCTTGCAGGGGTCAGCCGGGACCCCCGTGACAAAGCCTGGCACTCCTGGGGGGGGAGGGGGAGCATTTCCTGGCCTTCCCCAGCAAGTTGCCCCCTTCACCCACCTCCGGTCTCAGGTCTCAAGGTGTGCGCGGGGCTTTCCCGGCGAACCTGGGCCCCCGTCCGGCAGCGCCACCCACTCACTAATGAGGAGCCACACCAGGGCAGAGCGCGTGTCCTCGCCGGGCCCAGGGAGGAGCCACGGATGCACGTCTCGCTGCTGCCAGGAATCCTCTCAGCCCTCGAGGCGGCCTGGACGGTCCTGTGTCCTCGGGGTGCGTCCTCCCCCCCGCGAGAGCTGCCGGACGGCCCAGGACATGCGCCTGGAACAGGCAAGGGCTGAGCTTTCCTCTGCCAGTGTTGTGGTTGTGTTTAAACAACAGCTTTATTGCCGTATAATTAACATACCACAACCATCACCCCCTGCATGCCGTAACAATTCACCAGTCTTCACAGAGCTGCGCAAATGCCACACCGGTGTGGTTCCAGAACGCTGTCGCCACCCCAGGTAGGAACCCCGTGCCCGTGAGCAGCCGCCCCGTCCCCGTCCCAGTCCCTGGCCACCGGGAGTCTGCTCTGTGTGTCCGTGGATCAGGACAGAGGCTGGGCTCCATGGGCACCCCCTCGCTCAGCCAGCAGGACGAGACACACAGACCTCACGAGCTCGGTTCAGGTCCCCGGGAGGCGCGCCTGCTCTCACCACGGGGAGAGTGTGCCTCTCCGTGAGGACAGACGGATTCACTGAATGCCCCCCCTCTGGCGGGGCCAAGGAGCTGGGCGGCCCTGACAGCCCCCCTTACCTTCGGGTGGGCTCAGGCCCCCTGCAGAAGCAGGTGGAGGGGTGGGGGTGTCCCCCTAACTCTGGGGTGAGGGGTGAATCGTCCACGGTGGGTGCGGGAAGCAGGCACCCGGGGAGCAGGAGCGGGCAGCCTGGTGTGGCCACAGGGCCAGGGACAGAGGGTACTGGGCGGGGGGGGGGGGGGGGGGCCGAACAGGTGTCTTCAAGGAGAGAAGGAGGCCTCACCCGGGGCCTGGGGCGACTCGGGAAGAAACACACAGGGGCAGAGGGCGGCATTTAAAGTGACCGTTTCGTAGCTCCGGCCACGAGAGCAGGGGCCCTGGGCCCCGCCGGCCCGGACCGAGCCCAGGTTCAGCTGAGCACGAGGTGTGCGCGCCTTCGGAACAGCTCGCTGCTCCCGCTGTGTCTCCGTGTCTGCTCTGCGCAGCGGGGGTCACGGCGAGGACCGGGAGCTCACCGCCTGTGAGACGAGGCCGGGGCACACTGAGCCCCGGGGAGCCCTCCTCTCCCCGCCGCCATCCCGCGGTGGCTCCCCGGTGCCTAGCCAGGCACTGGACGCCTGTGGCCCCCACGGCCACTCCACCCAGAGGACCGTGCTTCTGGGAGCGGGGCAGGGGGGAGTTCCTCCGAGGGGGGGCCAGAGCTTCCTAGAAATGCCCCCAAACAGGTGGTTCTGAACGGTGGTCAGTGAGAGCTACGGACGGCCTGGGACTCTGAGGGGGCCTGAGCACGCCTTCCGGAACACGGGGTGGTCTCGGGAACAGCGTTCGCCGGAGCTGAGTGCACGCAGGTCACGCCCCCAACACGGAGGGCGCAGCTGAGTGGCCACACGGATCGCCCAGTCACCTGAAAAACAATGGGTCCCCCCACTCCTCCGTCCATCCGTCCGTCATCCACTCAGGGACGCCGACACTGCCAACGCCAGTCACGGGCCGGGCACTGCGCGTGAGGACAGAGCACAGTCGGGGCCCCGCCGCAGCCTTACAGGGTCTCTTCGTGGTGCAGGACACGGGGTCGGCTCCGACTCCCGGAGACCCCGAGAGTGACTGACGCCCCCGGAGGCCAGGCCTCGGCCCCGCTCGGCTCCCGCAGACTGGACCCACGGCTTCTCTGGTGTCCCCCCGGCCCCTACTGGGTCCCCCACTTCCTGCCACCCTCCCCAGTCTGATGTCTCTTCCCAGGAACTCCGCCTTCTCGTGGCGCACCCAGAGTCGGATGGCTTCTGCTTTGTCCCTTTTGCCTCCAGAGACGTTCCGGTCTCCGTCCGTGAGCACTCGGGTGCACCAGCCCGTCCCATCCCTCTAGTGGCACCAGGCTGGGTCTCTCCCCCCACCCCATGCTGGAAACGAGCCCTCTCTCCCTTCCACTCGCCGTCTGCACTGTCCGACTGGTACGGAGTTACCAATGCCCCGAGACCTCACACACCATGGACACAAAGAATAAGCTTACCACCTGTCGTGTATCCTCCTCCACAAAGTTTAACTGCAGTCAAATCGAGCCTTGAGTGAGACACCAATCTAGAATGTTCTGAGGTCAGCTGGCCTGTTCTCCTCGACGGGGCAGGGCTGGGGAAGGGGAACTCTTCTGGATTCGGGGACGCGTAGGGACGACCAGAGCCGGGGACCAGGGTGAGCCCAGGCTGGGTGGGGGCGCACCCCTGCCTCCCCACCTCCACAGGCACGCACCCAGCCCACCTTTCCTTTGGGCTCACTGGGCGAGCGGCACCCCTTTGTCATCATTGGTTAGTGCCGTCGGTCAATAAGCTTTCAGGGGAACTGGACAGCCCGGTTTGGGTTGATGGCGTGAAGGGGCGTGACAAGGAGAGATACGGTAATCCGGCCACAAACATTTGCTCAGCACCAGCCCCCCCCCCCCCCCCCCGTTGACCCGACAGGCCTGGGTGAGGTGCTGGGACACCGGGATTAATGAGACAGGGCCGCCACCTCCCAAAAGCAGTTTAAACAGGGGACACGACCCCGGCCATCAGCGCTCGCGGCTGTATAAACACACAGACACAAGGGAGTGATGAGTGTGGCTTTGGAGGGACAAAGTCCGCGGGCCGGCCCTCCCTGCAGAGGCTGCGGCTGTGCGGGCCACCGGGGCCGCAGGGAGTGCTCGGGGCTGGGCCGTCCCTGCAGGACCTCTGGGGGCCGGGGGGCTTGCCCAAACCCCCGGGGTGCAGCGACCCCCCAGGGCCCCCGGAGCACGACAGGGAGGGAGTGGGCGTGAGACCCGCGGTGCCCAGGGAGGTCACACGCGGGCCTGGCAGCCCCCGAAGCCAGCCCTCCCACCCGCAGACGCCCCCCACCCAGAGCAGACAGCTCCCCATTCCGAGGTTAGGAGGCGGGGCTCTGACACACCCGGAGCTCACACTCGGGGACCTTCCTGTGTGTTTGGTGAGCGCCCGAGTGGGCCCACGAGAGCGCACGGGGGGCAGCGAGGGCTTTGCGCCGAGACCGGCCACAGGGACGGCGTCACCAGCATCATGACGTTCCCCCAGCTGGTGGTGACTCAGCCGTTCTGCCCCTCGGTTTACTAGCCCCTGGGGCGGAAATGCCCCAGCCCAGCCGCAGGGGAACGTGGCGGCGTGGAGGGAAGCGATGCCCCAGAGGAGCTCAGGGCACAGCCGGCCTCTAACGGGCACTCGGGAAGACATTCCCACGCGACACCCCAGGGAGGCTCCCATGCACGCAGCCGACCTTGAGCGGCAGGTACACGGCTGAGTGGCGGCCTGATCTCAGGTTCGCAGGAACCCAACAGGTGGCTGAGGTCACGCTGGGAAGACCCGTCACGGTTACACACCCCCGCGGGCATGTCCACACGTGTGTCTTGGTGCGATGCAACACGCTAATCGGCGCAGCGGTACGAGGCCTCTGACCTCGCCGTCCTTGTCATGCAAATTACATATTAACTTTCAGCGTCTTCAGGGCACCGTTGTCGTAAAGCAGCGTGACAAAGAAACGTGTGATTCCACAGCTTTTCCTGTGGTCCGGATCTGTACGAATTCCTGCTGAGTTCACACAGTGCCCGAAGCCCGAGCCACCCACGCCCCGAGGGGCCCGCCACCCCGGACCCCGTCACCAGCCTGACAGGCAGCCAGGAGCGCCGCCAGCAGGCGTGAGGGTCCCGGAGAAAGGGTCCCGGGCAGAGCAGAGCGCCCCCGGTGTACCCGTGGGAGGAGCCAACAGTCTCCCCTTCCCGTGTGGCGGGGACCAGACGTGCCCTGGAAGACTGGACCCGGACGAGGGCGCCTGCATCCCAGTGACCCGGCAGCACAGCGCTGGGGCCGCCAGCCCGCGTCCCTTGCACGTAGAGGACAGAGGACAGAGATGCCCCCGAGCTCGGATGTGGACGACCCAGGACGCCACGCTCCCTCGCTCCGGAGGCCAGCCCTGCACCGCCACTCGCAGGGAACCCTGAACAAAACGAACGTCTCCTCCGCTAAGGGGACTCACGGCATGTTCCTGCCTCTCAGCAAAACAGAGGCCGGACAGAGAAGTCGTGCTGGGTCACGGGAGCAAAGAAAGTGACAGGGCTCAGGGCTTGCGTGAACACAGTCGGCCCAGGTCACCTGACCGGCCCGGTGCACCCCGAGCTGCAGGCACGAGGTCTCACCTTGTGGACCAGAAACGGCCTAGCGAACGCACCACCCAGGCGCTTTTCAGGACACACGCGTGCCTCCTGGACCACCTCGGTTGTGCGGGGCCACGGGACCCACCGCTTCCAGCCAATGCCCGCCCGGCGTGTGGCGTCTGCCAGGGAACCAGCGCCGCCTCGGGTTCGAGTGGCTCGAGCCCTGGAGTGGGTGGGAGGTGGAGGCCGTGCGATGGGGGGGGGGGGGGCAGGGCGGGGTTCGAGTGAGACTTAACACTGGTTGTTTCAGCCACTGAGAAGTTAGGGTCAGGGGTGACCTCTCTTCCTTTCCTCCCTCCCTCCATCCCTCTCTCCCTTCTCTCCCTCCCTTCTCTCCCTCCCTCCCTCCCTCCTTCCCTCCCTCCTCTCCTTCTCTTCCATGTTCTGTTTCTTTTCACTCCCTGGCCTTGTGCTCTGATTTGAGACTGAGTCTTAACCGGACCCAGAGGGCGGCTCTGCCCAGTGAGTAGGACAGAGCGGCCGTGGGCAGCCCTCCCTCCTGGGAACAAGACATGGTCTCGGTCAGCAGGGTGAGAACACGGGGAAGATGTAGTGGGGGTGGGGGGGGGCGGGCAGGGGCAGCCCCCAGACCGAAGCAAACTCCCACCCATAACACCCTCTGCGCCCTTCCCGCAGAAGGCGGCCGAGAGCCCCAGGTGTGCTGGGAGGAAATGCGGGCGAGAGTCCTGGCGCTGGTGCTGGGCAGCCTGGATGGCTGCAGGGGGCCCCCCCGAGTGTCTGAGACAGCGGGGTGCCGACTCCAACCTGTTTCCCTCGGTTACCTGTGAACAACTTTCATCTGGGGAAGTGCTGCACACGTGTCTTCTCACCCGGCCTCCAGGGAAGGGTGACACTCCCGGAGTGCAGCTCCCGTCTCGGCACCAGTGTCTGGTTTGTGTGCACGGCTGTGAGTGTGAGTGTGTGTGTGTGTGAGTGTGTGAGAGAGTGTGTGTGTCTGTGTGTGAGTGTGTGTGAGTGTGTGTATGTGTGAGTGTGAGTGTATGTGAGAGTGTGTGTCTGTGAGTGTGTGAGTGTGTGTGAGTGTGTGTGAGAGTGTGTGAGAGTGTGTGTGTGTCTGTGTGTGTGAGAGAGTGTGTGTGTGTGTCTGTGTGAGTGTGTGTGTCTGTGTGTGTGTGAGAGTGTGTGTGTGTGAGTGTGAGTGTATGTGAGAGTGTGTGTCTGTGAGTGTGTGAGTGTGTGTGAGAGTGTGTGTGTGTGTGAGTGAGTGTGTCTGTGTGTGAGTGTGTGTGTGAGAGAGTGTGTGTGTGAGTGTGAGTGTGTGTGTGTGCGCGCGTGCACCAACACCCGGCCCCCCGACGGGCGTGTTCAGCACGAGGACTTGCCCGGCGGTGAGGCTCCCAGCAACTTCGGGCCGAGTCGCTGACACGTGAGCGGGGCCGTTTCGGAGCCAGAGCTTCCGGACGCGCACACCGCGTCTCCCCGTTTCCTTCCTCGGGGCGGGGCTCACTCGAGTTCCCCTTTCTCTCCAGCGGGACGGGGACTCTGGGAGGCAATGACGCTAAGCCCTCACCTTCGTGGTCCCCGAGTCCGGCCCAGGGCCCCCCCCCCGGAGGACGGGCGCAACAGACGCTTCTGGAGTTGAAACGAACTGAGTGCTGATGTAACCGCCAGCTCCTGCTGACACGCGAGCGTCGTCACGGGAACGTCAGCTATCGGTCGTCCTGTGTTCAACACGGTGACCCGGTCGGAGGGACTCCAGGGCTGTGGGACGTGGGAACCAACGCTCAGTGTTTCTGAATAACTAACTAGTCCCCCGTCTCCCTTTGGCAGTTGGTCTACCTGCCCCTTCAGCCGTATTTCGCTGCCATTTAGCCCCCTTCCTAGCCTTAAGCTGCCGCCGCATTTGTCATTTCTCCTCTGGGCACCAGCTGCCCTCGTGGCTGCCCATGGCCACCCCAGGCACGGCCACCCCAGGCACATGCCGTCCCTCTTACCGAGTCTTCCGTCCACTGTCTCCATGGCTGGGACCCCTTGTCCCCACTCAGGCGTCCGCTCCCCGGTCGCCTAAGCCCAGGGGCCTTCCCGGACCGTCCGCCGCGGTCCCGTGTCGAAGCCCGCCCTCCCCGCACACACTGGCCGTGCACCTGCCCCGCTCACAGTCCCTCCCCGACTGACAGGCATCTGGTGGCCTATCGAGCGTCTCCTCCGCTCCTCACGTGAGGACAGGGACCTTGCCTGCCCTCTGCTGCCCCAGCGCCGGGCTCAGAGCTTGTCGCCTGGGCGTGCCCGATGAAACCGCGCCGGCGGCAGGAGGCCGGGCTGGGGCCGTCTCCAAGATCAGGGGACACATTGACGAGCCGCTGAAGACGTCTCCTGGAAGCCACGTTAATGAGGCACAGACTTGCGTCACCCATCCGCTTCACCGAGTCCGAGGCTGGGACAGCCCGGTGCGGGGGGCAGGGCTGACCGCCCTCCTCCCAGGTTCCTGGTGGTGCGGCCCCGGCTGAGGCTACAGAAGGCACCTCCCCCCGCAGAGGAGCGTGAGCAGCATTCACCCACCTTCGGGAGGAACCTGATACACACCCCGTTTCTCCTTGCACACACGTGCGCTCCGTGGCTTCTCCGTGGCGCACCTGAACCACCACGTCGTGTCACCATGCAGGAAGGCCAGGGTGACTTGGACTCAGGCGCTGTGGCTCTGGGACGGACTGATGACAGTGGAGAGAGCTGACTTGGACACACGGGACAAAGGGATGATTCAGGTCCCAGGCAGACGGGCGGGAGGGAGGGAGATTTCATCAGCTCCCCAGGACGGCGCCCGGTCTGAGACGCACACACGGTGCAAGTCTGGAATGTTTCTGATCGTGGCTGATGGCGGTGACTGGAACCTCAGAGTGACACTGTGGTTGGGGGGGCTCCTCCCTCTGTAATCAGGTGTGTCTGTGTGCTCAGTACGCGCTCAGGCGTCTGTGTGTGCGAGTCTGTTGGCCCCTTCCCTCCCTCCCTGCCGGCATCGCACCCCTCCCCCTGCCCCACACCCTCAGGAAGCTCCCGACCTGGGAGGTGTGGCCGCCTCTCAGGGTCAAAGCTAAACCAAGACCAGGACAGGGGCTCCCAGCCCGTCCGATGTGCCAACCCTGAACCTGGAACCAGAAAGGCGGGGAATCCCCTTGGTGGCGGTGACGCGGTGTCTCTGGGGAAGTCCCCGCTGTGGGGCTAGTGGCAGTGTCCCACGCCGCGTGCCGGCCCAGAGGTGCGAGCTGGGAACCTGGTGTGTCCCCAGAGCAGCCCGATGGCCCTGCTGGCCCGCCTCTGTGGCTCGGGTTTGGGGCACGGTGCTGGCCGCCACCGGGCTCCTTGTGTTTCTGTGTTTCCCAACGAGGTTCGGCAGCTTTCTGGAAGATTCTATGGTTCGATACATTTGTTCTCTACGTCTTCACTAGACTCGACTTCTACTGTGGCACCTGAGAGTGCGGCTGCCCGGGGCGTGGGCCCCCTGGCAGCGGGCAGGGTGTGGTCCCCGAGGCCGCCTGGACAGCGGGGAGCTTGGAGGTCACAGAATGTCGCAGACACACGCCCTCGAGGGCTGCCGGCTCCGAGGCCAGAGGAATGTGTAACTTTCCGTTTAGGGAGCTCTGAGGCCATTGGTGGATGCCACTAATGGGTCAAGGAAAGTAATAGCTAGTAAATATTTTATTAGCATTTTTTGAATGCTGCTAATGGGAAAACCAACAATTTCAAAAGCAGCAAGAGTCACATTCAGCACCAGGCCATTATTCAGTGCATACCGGCTGCTATTTCTTACGACTTTTCGTGGGGTAATTAGAAAAAGTCCACTAGAGTTATGTGGGCAATTATGAGTGTTTTTATTTCCCTGTTATAAATTATCATATAGTCTTACTTCGTTATTTACCTACACTACGTATTCAACACTAATTTTCTATGGCAGGGCAAATTTATGGTTATGCTAATATGTTAGTATTTCTCCATCTAAGAAATGAAAAGAATGATATTTACTTGTTTTGTTTTGAAAATATTAACTAGAAAAATGCATTAAATACAATGAGTCATTATATGGCATCCTTCGCCTTGAAGATTATTACAGACAAAGAAAAATAACCAACAAAAACGAAAAACCCCAAAGCTAACAGAACCCAAAGCCACCATTCATCACCAAAATAGAGCTACTATGACTGTTTTCTTTTCTGAGCTGGTTTGAAGTCTTACCTCTCGGGGGAAAAAATCAAGCTTAAGCGACTAAAACAAACAAACAAATGCCTGAACATCTTTCTTGGTAACTGACAGGATTTGCTCATTCTGGGGAAGTGACGTGTTTTACACAGTTTGGAGTTTTCAGTAACGGAGTCCGTTGGAACCAGGCGTGGGGTCATGGAAGGTTTGGAACTAAGCTTGGGGTGTGAGCCGGGGCTGCCCAGAGGGACAGGGCCAATCAGATAGACAGACAGGCAGACAGGTGGGCAGACAGGTGGGTGGGCAGGTGGGCAGGCAGACCGGAGCCTGTATCTGAGAAGCAGACGTGGTCCCCATCACTGCGGGCTCTCCCTGGGGGGACTGTCCCCTGGGCCAGGATGAGGGAGGAACGACCCTCGGCGAACATGCAAGCCCAGCCCACGGGACGGCCCCGGAACAGCTCTCAGCTGCAAGGCCCCTTCTCTCCAGGTGTCTCTCCCAACAACTGAAATACCAACTGTCACCAAAAGAGCGTCCACGGTCTCCCCTGGGCAGCCCCCGCCCTGCTGCTCCATTTCCATTGATGTCACGTCAACCAGGCGAAAAATCGGATTTACAGACGCGGCGACTTCTTTTTCCCGACTCTCCTTTCTTTCCCGTAATCCAAACACGGCCTTTCTTTCTTCTCTTACTTTGCATCCGCCCTCCTGCTGCCTCCCTCTCCGCGGTCACCCTCCCTCAGTCAGCCGCTCTCTCGTGTCGGGGTCACTGGCCATGACACCCGGGTCACAGCCCGCTCTGCCGAGGTGACGGGTCATCTGGTCGACCCTGTAGGCTTCACCCTGAGGTCTCCCCCGTTGGCTTCTGGCTACACGGACTCCAGAAGGCCTCTCCCTCCCCGCTGTCAAGCCAGTTCCTTTGTGACCAGTTTCACCTGCCTCCACACACCCTCCTGGGCCTCACAGACCCGGACAGCTGAGTCCCGTGATGGGAGCTGTCCTGTCCAGCCCCGTCCAGGCGGTCCAGAGGCAAGGTTCCGGTGCGTCTCTTCGGCTCCTGGGCTCCCCCCAAAGCAAAGACTGTTTGTTGTGCTATCTCCTGCCAGCTCTCGGACCAGAAACTTGGATTCATCAAACACTCGCAAGTCAAAGAGCTTGGGCAAAGTGAGTCTTCCAGAACTTTCCATTTTGATTTTAAATTACGTTGAGTAGAACTATCTCAGAAAAGCTCTCCTAGCCGCTTGCCTCCTCACACAGGCCGTAACGAACCCAGAGCAGGCTTGGTCGGATGACTCGGTGTCACCTCTACCAACACCGACCTTCGCAATGTGACACAGCACAGCGACGCGCTCGGAAGTCACTCCAGGGGGCTGCGGGTCCTCACACAAAGCATCCCGGACTTCCGAGCTTTTCGTTCCCTTTGTATAGCTTCCTTGTTCATCTGCCGTCTTCTCCCCGACGTCTGCTCCTGTGGGGCCACTGTTCACTCCTCTAAGTGTAGTACGTGCGCATGCTGAGTTGGAGAGCCAAAATGCCAGCAATGCGTCAGAGACGAAAGGGGAGTGAGTAGCACAGGAGGACCTCTTTCTCCATTCTGAAACCCCATGTCCGAGGGCAGAGACCTGGTCTACCCGGGCGGTCACTACCGTGTGACGCGGGGCCCCTGGGAGAGATGCTTGTCGGCAAAGTGGCCGTGACTCGCGTGAGACAGGACACAGAGAGGTGACGGGCAGGCGCTATGCCAGTGCGTCCTCAGACACGCCTTTGAGATATTCCTTAAAAATCACCCTCACCTTTGAGTGGGTAAGTCCAGTGTCCCGACCGTGACTGGGAAAAGCCTGGACACTTCTTTCTATGATTTTTTTAGCTGTCTTTCAACTTGTGTGAGTTTTAATAAACTCTCTCCATCTGTTTTCCAACATTTGACACAGCTTTCTGGCGATTTAAACCATTTTTACTTTTACTCCTTAGGATAAGAGAAACACGGCCCACTCAGATAACCCCAAGAAAATGAGGGTTGACGGTGGTTCAGTTTGGCCACATTTACAAGAAAATCTAAGTGCTGGCGACCTATCAAACGCCGGTAGTGGGAGGCGACGGTCTCACCGCAGATCCCGGATTCCTCTCCTCGGCTTCCTGCTCGCCCCTGGGGCTCCAGCCATCGCGTCCGTATCCCAGATGGAAGGGAAGGGCAACCTCACCAATGCATATCCCTGTTCCACACGCTTCCTGTTGAGATGCTTTCCTGGGGAGTCTCACGGGAAAACTCGCCCTAACATCTCCTGGACCAGAACCGTGTCCCCGGTGCCTTCTGTCTGCAGGGGAAGGCTGTTTTATGGCTGCTCGTCTGAACCCAAACAAGTTTTTTTTTTAGTAAGGAAAAATGGCTGAATAACCGCTGGGTAGGCTGCGAGGAGCCACTTCTTGACTGTAAAAAGTCCCGCTGAACTGGGGCCGGAAGGCCACCAAGGACCCCGGGTGCCCGGACACACAGGCCGCCGCCTTTCGGGAGACGTACTATTCCCCCCATCTCCGTTCCCGTGTCTTCCAGGTTCTCTCTTTCCTTTTGAGGCCTTATTCGGCGTGTGATGGCCGCCCCGGCCCTGACTCCCTCACGACCGCCCACCTCCAATCCTGCAGAGAACTAGGGTGGTCTCTCTCCCAGCCCAGACCTGACACAGAGGGCCCCACTGTTAGTTCAGACTGAACAAGTTCCCAGTTACGGCCACGCTTGTCACCCCAGAGCGACCCCTCCGCTGGCAGCCACCCAGCCCGGGCTGGGTGAACCCGGCAGGAGACACTGGGCAGAAGGTGGGTGTTGGCCGGGATGGGAATGGGGGTGTGTCCAACCCTACAGAACAGGGTATGGGGGGCAACTGGTTGGCACCTACAGTGTGTAAACGCAAGCTAATGCACCTGGGGGACGATTTCACAGAGAGGGAAACCTAAGGGGTTAGTTGCTCTTACCTCCTATTTCTTGAAAGGCTTGCTAATGCACTGTTACCATTGGAACCCGTTTTGCAGGACCATAGATGACAAGGTTTATAGCTCTGCCCTTCGGTCATGCCAGGCAACGAAGTCATTGGGCCCCCACCCATGACACAACCAGGGTTCGATCGTCTCCAAGTCAACAGGCTACTCACGTCGGGAAAACACACACTTTCGGGCAGAACCAGTGTTATCTTCCGACAACGTGACCGCCCATATTGGGGTCAGCGCCTTCGGCCCGGCCGGCCGCTCACTGGGTGGCACTTTACGGACCAGCTGTCACAGGGGACGGGGCGCCCACCTCACCTGTTCGTCCCATGTCCTGGGGGCGTGGCACAGTCAGTCTTCACATTTTATGTTTCCTTAAAAATCCCACCAGCGACATTTTAGCCAGAGATGTCTCTTTGGGAAATGAACTCTTGAATTTAAAATAATTTCTACCCTTTAAAAACCCGCACCAACTGCAAGTCAAGCAGTGTAACCAGCAGGGGCAGAAGTCTGCCCCTGGGGCAGGAGGGACCGGAAACTCGGGGCCGTTTGGGGAACCCGCAAGGCACTTTCACTAAGTGAAACCTATACAGGGTCCACTTCCCATTCCCTCCAAAACGTAAGTACTGATAAAACCCCCCCGCCCCAGGGAAAGACATCTCTAACACTCATGGGGTGAACCCACACGATCCACGGGAATGGTCGCCCAGACTTGCCATGGGTGGGAGTGAAACCCACTCCCTGGGTGGAAGCGAAAACTGGTGTGCTCGGAACCTGAGCGGTCCTGTGAGCCGTGCACTTGGAAATCGGTTACAATACAACACAAGTGTTTCTACAAAACCAAATTTAATGTACAACAAACACTCACCATGTAAACACGTTTTTAAAAATCTGATAATTCCAAGGATCACTTACAGGCGTCCATAAAAGCATTTCATATCAAGAATCTCAATACAGAATGATTTCTATGTCAAAATACATTTACACTGTAAATTGCTGATAGGGGAAAAAAAAGACACAGAGAAATGGAGTTTGCTGGCATGAAACCCAACAGCAGCGACCACCCTGATGGTTCTCCTTCACTTCCCACTGCAAACGCTCCTGACAAACCACGTTCACCTCCCTTCCTGTAGGTCGTCTAGGCTTCCGTTCGCTCGACTGGCCAGTTAAGAACCTCAAGACGTGATTTCCGCGCCTGCGGTCACGGTCAGCAGCCCCCCGCCCTGCCCGGAGGGTCCCCTCGAGGCCCGCTTCCCTGCTATCTGCTGCCCAGGCCTCTCCGAGCCCGCCCACACGTCTGTGTTAGCCACTGAACAGTAGTTACCAAATGCAAGACTGGAAAAAAGTCACATAAAAACGACACGTGCAGGTCGATCACACGATTTTATTCGTCTTTTGAACAAATGGATTCCCCTGCGAACAACTCTTGCCAAAGAGTCACCGGGGTAGACGGTTTCAACCCTGAGCAATAACACTGCATACCAGAGGGGTGGGTCGGGGGCTGGGGCCGCGGGGGCCCAGCGCAAGCCACTGACATTCTTCTCTATGTGATCAGGTTTTTACAAAAAAATACATAGTTTTCAATAAATAATGCTTAATTTTACAACTTTGATACAGCAAGGTCATACACTGGTTCAACACACTAAACTCTGCATGCTAGATAGTCTACGATTAGTCGCAACTTGGCCATGCACTTGCCTAGCTATCACACTCCGTCCCCCAGCGCGCGCCCGGGAGCTGCCCCCCACCCCGTGGCGCAGCCCCCTGCATGCGCTGCCATGCAAACTCTAATAAGGTCCCCCCCACAACAAACCACTCAGACTTCTAGACCAGAGTGTTTCCGCTCTCCTGCTCCCAGACCTGGAGTGGCTACGAACGTGAAGCTTCCTACCGCCTTAGAAAACAGGCTTGTGGACAGTGTCAGGCTGAACACGCGACAGCTTCCGCCAGTCCTGTCCTGGTGGCCCGCCCGAGGCCCTGCGGCATGGCCTAAGCGTGAGGAGCCCGCTCCGCCCCCACGGCCCCGGAAGACGGGGGCCTCCGTTTCCAAACAGTCTATTCGAAAATAAGGAGTCAGGGAGAAATGCGAGACTCTCAAACCCACAACGTATGTACAAGAGAAACAGTCGGCACGCACGGGGGAGACGGGTGGGGGCGGCAGGCACCCGCTCCCCGGGCGGCGCGCTCGGCGGGCGGGGCGCGCGCGCAGGAACCCGGGCGGGAGAAGAAGGCGCGTCCGAGGGCCCCCGGTCCGTCTGTCTTATCCAAGCTCTCTGCGGGGCGCGCGACCGTTTCCAGCTGCCGGTTCTCCGGACGGGCACAGTGGGCTCTGCGCTCCCGAGTCGGTCAAGGACCCTGGAGCGGAAGCTCTTTGTACACATTTTCCAGCGTTTTGTCCTATTGCTTTGTCACTTGCACAGCGGAGAAAACCCACGTCTACTGACCACGGAACAGAAGTTTGATCGAAACCGCGAGAAGAGAGCCTCCGCCACTCCAGGCTGACGCTGGCGCCCCGTGCAGCCACGTGTCAACTCGTCATATTGCTTTAGGGCTTCGTCCCCTCCAGAGAAGGGATCTGCTCGAGGCCACGGGCCACCCGAGGTCCCCGGGCCATCGGAGACAGTCCCGCCTGGGCACCGGCGGGGGCAGGGAATCTTTGAGGAGTATCTCTACCCAATAAAGTTATTACTCTTATACATGGAACAGTATGAACTTGTTTCCCTTTGTAAGCCATGTTATACTTTTCTGCACATTTGTGCTCTTATTGAGTATAAAAATAGGTCTCCTTTAAAATTCTGTTTAAGTTCACTAAAAAACTACTTGTTTGTGAAATTCTCTTATAAACTCACGGCACCCACATGTAATAGAGAAAACTAATTAGGCAGCTAATTGATCTAGGTAGTGTTAAAAAAATAACTCCGGAGGGCGGGGGGGCGGAGCATGGCGGCATGTTAGCGGTTCAAAGGGAAGGAAGAAGAAAAAAAAAAAAAAAAGCCAGTGGCACAGGACGATGGAAGGGAGCTGAGTTTAGCACGTTTTGTTTCACCTTTATTGTGGCCGAAACCGTGGGCTCCACAGCAAGGAGGCAGGGGAGGCTGAGCTGTTTCAAAGAGCAGAATTTGCATCAAATAAAAAGGGGACATGGCAGAACTGGCGGGGGGATGAGCATGGAGAAGAACCCATGATACTAAAACAAGCCGGATCTCTGAGAAGCAGGAGCGAGAGTCCCACCATGGAGACAGTGGCGACTTTGGGAACGCGGGAATTCCTGTGTCGAGACACGTAAGGCTCAGTCTTGGTTCCCGCCCAGGTCTAGGCTGCACGGAGGGTATTTGCAACTGGCGTTCCTCCTGGAAACGTTATAAAATTTGGCCCTCAGAATAACTGAGAAATATCCTGAAAAGATCTTCCCTGAAACTGCAGTAAAGAAAGTTTCTTATCTACTGATAAAATTGGCAACTCGGTAAGCTGCTGTTGCTGACATCCTACCTAAGAAAAAAGCACAAATATATCTGCCTCAGAAATCTGTTAAGAGCAGGAAACCACACAGTAAAAGAGTATAAAGATTCTATAAACGGGAGAGTCCGAGAAAAACCTCTCTCCAGAAGGTCCGCAAGGGTACATATGCCCATTAGAAGAGAAAGTAAGAATATACATATCATTAATCACATCAGAGAATAAAAAAGTTAAGACTGATATAATATATTTATATTGAATGACTACTTTAAAATAGAGCAACTTATTTGCTGTTATTTCTCAGACTCCTTGGGCAAGTCATGTAAATTCTGAAGTAAAAAACACATGTAAGTTTCTTGTACGGCACCAATATCCCACAACTGTGGTTTCAGCCCCCAGAGAAGAGAAAAATAAGTCTTTTACTTTCTCAAAAACAAACCAAAAAAAAAAAAAACGCAATCACTTCCCCTTGATTAACATTAAAAAGGAAATCTTTCTGCCCACCCCTAAAAAAACACGCTGCGACTTGTTTCCAGCTAAAAGATGACCTTCCGCAAATAATTTGCCCCGTGTCTGTAGTCATTCATAACATACACAGCATCTGCAAAGTTCAAGTACACTGCCTTTATTAGCATTATCGTTTTTGATCAAAAGGGTGCACATCAGCGTGTAAGCACTGGAAGATGATTTCCACAGTTTAGACTTAGTAAGAGAATGCTGGTTCAAGTTCAGAGGGATGGACATCTCACCGGAAGCCCTCATCCCAGCCGGTGAACTCGTTACCAACAGCAGGACACCCTGGCTAGGCTGCGGCCGCCCCGCCCCGCCCCCACACGACCATTTTAAGATATTCTGTCAATGCTCAGTTAAAAATAAGACTTACTTAGGAGACTAAAAAAAATGCAATTAAACTTTTATTGAAGACTATCCAGTGGCAAGAATACCTTGTGTATTAATTAAACTTGTGTTGTAGACATTCAATAGAGAATTCATTAAGACTGATTTTCACAATGCATTCATCCAAACAGCCTTAAATATTGTTAAAAGCGCATTCCTGCGCCTGTCCTGAGTTCTAACAGGTTTTTAATTTAGAACGCCGACCGTCGATTTTTCTCTTATTTTACTATCAAGAAATTAGGCTACATAGCTTTAAAAAAAATCAAAACTCTATTTTTTTCCCATTCTGAGGCCAAATTATGGCATGAAACTAATTTACTTAGAAGTTTCTACCTCACCACAGAAAATGTCCAAGATTCATCTATGATTAAAACATCAAATACATGCAAAGTTTTCAGATTTTCAAAATACACAGACTCAGTCTCATAAAGGGGCTTGTTTCCAACAAGTGTTAGAAGCGCAGCGCAGCGAGGCCCGCCACGGAAAACCACCAGCACCGAGAAGCGTCAATTGTAAACCGCCGGTTCAAGTATTCGTGGCTGAGTCAGGTCGGGCCCACACTGCACGAGTCCATCACCGGGGCGGGGGGCCGTAAACAATCCCAGAAACCCGGTTCTACGTTGAGAACCTTGCGCGCGCCCCATCAGCCCTTTCTCTGCCCCAGGGTACCACTGAAACGTGATGGTTCGTCGAAGGGAAAAAGCCAGACATCTGTCCAACGGCAGCCACAGCTTGCTGGCTTTGCATCCCGGAGTGGGGGTGGGGCGCAGGCTCGCCAGGATCGGGCGGGCAGGGGGCTGGGGCTGGGGCGGGGGCGGGGCGGCTCGGAGTGCCGGGACTGGAGAGGCCAAGGAAATGGGGGGCGGGGAGAGGTGCTGAGGGCCAGGCCAGGGTGCAAGGGCCTAGAAATTCCTGGCAGTGGAGGGAGCTTCCATTTGGGCTCACTCGATCTCAGTGAAAATGGAGGCCAGCCCTTAGGAAGTCATTTCAGTAAGTTAAAAAAAAAAAAATGGGCGCGGCAATTTTGCTCCGAGTTTCCATCAGCCACTGAAATCTCCCCCAGACCGACGTTATCTAGCCTCCCTCGGCGAGACCCCCAGAAAAGAGGGGTGGAAGGCACGGAGCGGGGCCTGAGTCCAGACCTGCCGAGAGGGCTCCAAGACGCAGGCCCGGGCTAGGGAACTGTGAGTGGGGAGAAGAGGGTACGGTGTCCGGGCAGACGGCCCCCAGCGAGCAGAGAGCGAGCGGGTTTGGGTGGCGACCGCGCCGCTGCCCAAGCCGGAGCTCCAAGGAGGCAGATGAAGGAAGGGAACAACCAAGAAACCGAGCCACCGTGCCCCGGAGGCAATTTCGCAACACCAGCAGACGCGCGCGGCACAGGGCGCGGAGATTGCGCCGGGTGCGCGGCGGCGGCCGCCTCCAGGGGTTTGCTTTCCTCCTCCCGCCCCGCGGTCCGGCGACTCCCTTCCACACCCCGCGGGCCTCGAGCATCACCGCTGGTGTCCCCGAGGACCTCCAGCGCTGGAGGCGGGGTGCACCGAGGAGCACGCGGTGGCCAGTCATGGAGATACACGCTGGGTCCCGGGGCGGCGGTGTTGTGTCCCTTGGGTCCCCGGGCGCCCTTGGTCCTTCGCTCCCCACCCTTACCGGCGGCTGGGTCCGCACGGATTCTCGGGAAGCCGCGGGTCGGGATCTCAGAGGCCGCGCCCTCCTTCCCCAGCCTCTAGCCTGCCTGCAGCCTCGGCCCCGCGGCCAGGCCTGCGCGGAACGGCCCTCCAACCCCCAGCGCGGGGCTCTGAGACGGGCACCGACATTTCCCCTAGCCCGGTCATCACTCGAGGTCAAGAACTGTGGCCGCGGTCCCACCACTATCAACCACCGCGCACTCGCGCAGATGCAGCATCCAAAAAAAAAAAAAAAATTCAAAACGGAAAACGGTTGCCTCCGCCCTCCAAGAAGGCGGCGGCGGGGATCCCAGCGCTCCCGCGCTCGCTGTCCGAGGGCGCCTGTCACCGCGACACGCAGCCCAGCGCGGAGAACACGCACACAGCCCTGGCGAGCGCAGGACATTGCGCGCCGGTCCCGGGGTCCTCGCTGAGCCCGTCCCGCCCCAGCCACCTCGCCAGCAGCTCCCTCGTCTCGCCGCCCGCCAGGAGGATTGGGGGGAAGGCGGGGGCGGGGTGGGGGCGTGGGGAGAGAGGAGGTGAGAAAGGAACTGGGGTGGGGGGAGGGGAAGAAGGGAGAAAGAATCCTCCTCCCAGGTTTTAGGAACTGGCCCAGGAAGGCTGAGGAAAAAAGAAATCGGCCTGCCAACCGAACCGTTTCCAGCCTAACCCTCAAAACGTGGATTTCTCCGCCACTCCCACCCGTGCACACAACAGCCTTGTCACCAACTGCGCTGCGACAACAGGACCTCCAGTTTGACTTCCATAGAGACTACTGGCGATGCGAGTTTCTATCAGTTCCAGCTGATTTATTAAAATTGTCAAGATACAGACTTCCAGCACAAAAAAAAAAAAAAAAGACAAAACCCAGGCCACGATGTCCACAGTGCATGAGTCTGCTTCGCCACCATTTGCTACAAAATATGCAGATGGTCTGTCCTTTATTTAGATTATATTGCACAAAATGAGACTTTTTAAACTATGTGCCTTTTTTTTTGCTAAAAATCGAGAATCCAGTTTTAAACCTTCCATCTGGGGCCCCATCCACATATCACAGCGTATGAGATACATAAAGTCCTACTATAGTACAGTACATATACAATCTTCAAACTAAGGTAACAGCTCTGAGGTCTATATCACCATTTTCAATAAATCTTTACCTACAAATATGGAACAAATCTCTACTATAGCTGTACAAAAAAAAAGTTTGCTTTTTTTTTCTTTAAACCACAAGGCCTTTAGATGCAAGGATTATTTTAAAATTTTAATCCTTTTTAAACCAGGACATAACGTACCAACATACTTGCATGCTAGAAAACAGGAGAAAAAAAAAGAAATCGAAAGGGAAGAAGTGCCTGAAAGTCTTACTGGAAAAACACAGCAAGAATGTTCCCTTTTCACTGTACAAAAATACGCCTGAAAATATATTAATTTTTAAAAAAGACTGAGGTCTGTTATGTATCAAAAATGTTTCAATACCTTTTGTACTGAGGTCTAGGCTGTCTGGTATTCAATCAAGGAGGTATAAGGGAACAAGTTACAAAAAAAAAGTTGGCAAGTAGAAATCACATTTGTAAAACCATAAACAATTTGTTCGGAAAAGTAAACTCTGATCTGAAGTCAGTTCACAGTTTTTTGTTGTAAGCGTTTGTACAGTCTGCATTTTTTTTCAAGCTCCCTGCAGTTTTGTTAAGAATCGGATGCATAGAAGACATCAGTTTTCTCCCTCCAAAAATAACATAAAATAAAATAAAAAAAGTTGCAATGGTCCCTTTTTGTTGTTGTTTTTTAAATCACCAGTTCTTTAAGATCTCTTAAAAAAAAAAATCTCCAACCAACTCCCTCGAGTAACAGTTGCGCTGCCAGAAGGCCCCTCCGCAGACGCCTTCCAGACTTCAAAGACCGACCAGCTCCGAACCGCGCCTTCCGGAGCGGGTCCTCCGCCTCCCCGCCCCGCCCCCTCCGCCTTTGTTGCAATCACGAATTTCAGGAAAAAAAAATAGTAATTACAAAAACACATTTTGGGGGGGGGGGATAAAAATCACAACTCCAGACTAGGTATGCAACTACCTTGAGACACGATAAAGGAAGGGAGAGGGGACAAAAAAAGGAAGGAAAAAATCTTTTAGAACTACTCGTTTCACTTAAACTCCACCAAAATTTCATCATCTTTTCCAATTTCTTTGTGTCACGACATCGTATCAACATCAGCATCACCTCTCCCCTCCACCCTACCACCACCACCACCACCGCCACCGACACCACCGACACCATCATCATCATCAGCAAGACTTCAAGGACCCCTCGGGCTCTGCACCCGCCGAGAGAAAGAGCGAGGAGCCGGGCGCGCTCTCAATACGTGAACACCAGGTCGGAGAAGTTCGCCTCCAGCCAGTCCCCCGCGATCATCTCGCTCAGCTCGGGCGTGCAGTAGTCGGGGAACTCGAAGTGGGAGCCCAGGCTGCCCTCGCTGAACGAATCCAAATCTTTATCCACCAGGGACAAGGACAGGTTCCCGGCCGCCGCGCCGCCCCCCAGCTGCTGCTCGCTGGCGCTGTGGGCGCTTTGGGAGAAATTCAAGCTCAGGTCGAACATGAGGTCGTCGGCGTCCTCGCCGCCGCTGCCGCTGCCGCTGCCGCTGCTGCTGGACGAGGAGGTGGAGACGGAGCGCGAGGACGCGGGCGACAGCGCGGGCTGCGCCAACGGCGGCGGGTGCTGCTTGGTGATGTTCTTGAAGCTGTAGTAGAGGCGGCTGCCGCCCCCGGCGCCCGAGGTCGCGCCGGCCCGCACCTCGTCGTAGAGGCTGGCGCCCTCGGGGGACTCGGCCGCGCTGCTCAGCGTGGGGCTGGCGGGCACTTTGGCGACGTTGTAGCGTCTCAGCAGCTGCGGCGCCTGATGCCCCGGCGGCTGCAGGAGCTGCGGGTGCGGCGGCTCCTCGTCGTCCTCGTCCGCCTCCTGCTTGATCCGCAGCTGCAGCTCGTCGTCGTCCTCATCCTCGTCGTCGTCCTCGTCCAGGAACACACACTTGACCGTCTTGGCCGCGCCACCGCCGCCGCCCGCGCCGCTCACCCGCAAGCTGCCCAGCACGTAGTCGTCGCCGGCGCCGCCGAAGTCCCCGGGCTGTGCCGCCTTGCCCGCGCCAGCCTTGGCGCCACCGGCGGCGGGGGCCGCAGGGGCCTTGAGCTTGCCGCACTTCTTGCTGGAGCCCTTGGAGGTCTTGGCACCGCCCGCGCTCGCGCCACCCGCTGCGCTCTTCTCCGGGCTCTGGCTGGCGCTGGGCTTGGCCGCGGGGTCCATCTTGGGCTTTTTCCGGGGCCGGTACTTGTAGTCGGGGTAGTCGGCCATGTGCTTTAGCCGCAGCCGCTCGGCCTCTCGGATGAACGGGATCTTCTCGCTGTCCTTCAGCATTTTCCAGCGCTTGCCCAGCCTCTTGGAAATCTCGGCGTTGTGCATGTCGGGAGACTGCTCCATGATCTTCCGGCGCTCGATCTTGGACCACACCATGAACGCGTTCATCGGCCGCTTGATGTGGCCTGACGCCGTCTTGCACCAGTCCGGGTCGCTCTCGTCCAGGGCCACCGGGCTGCAAGCCATGAATTCGCCCTCCTCCGTGTCCAGCGCCTCCCGGGGCAGGTTGCTCTCCGACTCCAGGCTCTCCGCCTGCTGCACCATGATCCGCTGCGGGGCTGGGCGCTCCAACCTGGGCCGTTCGGTCTCCTGCGGAGGTCCCCCTCCCCCTCTCGCCCCTCCACCTTCCCGGGCAAGTTGCAAAGTCCTTGGCGCCCCGCGGCCGCGGCTGCCCCCCTCCCCCCCGCCCCCCCTCCCAGGCTGCACACAGCGGCTGCGGCGGTCTCGGCAGCGAGGGCCGCCAGCGCGGGGGGCTGCGGCCGCGAGGGGAGAGGCGGCGGCGGCGGTGGTCGAGGCAGCCCGGGACCCTTTCTCCCGCTCGTGGCTCCCGCCGCAAGCGCCGGAACCCCGAGCACTCCCAGTCGCGCGCGCTCCTTCTGCAAAAAGTTGAAGAGTCTCTCCCAACTAGTTATCAGGGTGTCATATGGGTGACATCACTCCCCGGGCCAGCCAATGGCGGGCGGCCGGCTCCGCCCATCTCCCTTTATTAACTCTGCGGCCCCGCCCTCCCGGGTGCTTTGCAAAGGTGGGGGGTGGGGGCTGGAGGCCTGTCTAGAAATATGTTATTTTTAAAAAATCCGCGTGTGTGCACAGATGCGCCTCTCCCCGGGATGCTGGGGGGCCCACGCACGACAGCGCGTGAAGCGGACGCGCCCCGGGGGAACCGGACCAGTCGGGTGCTCGCGCGAACCGGCGACCAGTTCCCCCGAGAGGCCCGGACCCCCTTTGTGCCGTCCCCGGAGAGGCCCGTCGGTGTGAGCGGACGGGGCGCGTCCCTGGCCGTGTGCAAACTCGCGGGCACGCGCGCAAACTGAGATGGCGGGTGTAGCCCAGCCCGCCCCCGTTGGGCGCAGCTGCTGCTCCTGGCGCCCCCGGCCGGGGCCCGCCAGGGAGCCGGCTGCGTCCCCAGGCCGACGGAAGGTGGCGCTTTAACACAACACCTTCTCGGGGCACGTGGGCTCCTTTCTCCTCTTCCCTTTCTCCTTTTTCTAAAGCAAAGAAATCCATTTAAAGCCCGCGAGGTTTGCATGCACCCTCCCCCGTTTGCATATTTCTGTTTTGTCCTTTTTCTCCGTCTGTTTCCCCTCCTCGGTGGGGTTTGGAGACGCCGCGGTGCGGATTCCGCAGCCCGCGGCTCCGCGCGCCCCGCCCCAGGAGGAGGCCGGAGTAACGGTCAGTGGGGTTTGCCCGGGGCCGGGTCCTGGCGTTCAATCTGGCCACTCCCGAGGCTGCTTGTGAGCCGGGTGCCGGGGCCCGCCAGCCTCAGTACACCCCCTCCTTGGCGTCACCAGTCCCCTCTTCTCTCGTCTCCCGCCCCTCTCCTTGTCCCTTCCCCCAACGCCTTCACTTCTTCCCAGCTCTCCTCTTCCTCTAGGTCCCCTCCTCCTGCTGGGCCACAGCGCCCTCCGGAGCAACCTCCTCCTGAAATCTAG
The DNA here is from genome assembly GCF_004126475.2 of Phyllostomus discolor. NCBI lineage: Eukaryota > Metazoa > Chordata > Mammalia > Chiroptera > Phyllostomidae > Phyllostomus > Phyllostomus discolor. The sequence goes on along the minus strand of NC_040908.2, from coordinate 1,363,982 downwards.
CAACCAGCTAGCTGGCCTTCGGAGTCGCTCGCTATTTCGGCTGGACAACACGGATCAAAGACAACACCAGGTGCGCCCCAAGTTTCTAGTCCAAATATTCCGTCGATCCGTGAAAACGTGGGGCGGACTGCCCTGGGCGCCCCGGGGCAGGCTGGATTACGTAAAGCGGCCCCACGGCCCGATGAGCTCGGTGCTCCTCGCAGGCCCGTTTCGCTTTGTGTCTTTCTTTAGTCCCCGCTACCCATCAACGGATATTCTGGGGGCAATTAAAAGAAAGCCGCCGCTTCCTACTCGCTGTCTGGCGTCATCCCTGCCTTCGCAGCCTCCCGCCTGGGGGAGCTGGCAACTCCGAACAGTTCCTAAGATACTGCTCAGCTTTTACAAGCAAGACAAGTCAGCTGCTTAAGACTCATAAAATTATCCACACTCGCTTCCTTTCAGGTGCCTCCCTGCAAATTACACTGCCTTACCTACGCGTGCACCTCTTCTGAGGATTTCAATAACAAAGGGGTACCTGCTCTCCCAGATCCTCACTGGAAAAAGAATTTACCACCTTCACTGCTCCCCCTCCCCCATATTCATACTAAAGAAAAACGCTGAGTCCAATACTTGGACTCTTCAGGCCAAACATGCAGGCGGTTTCTTTTCTTTTCTTTTTTCTTTCCTTTTTTTTTTTTTAGAATTAGAAGAATCTGCAGTCCCGCACCCTGAAGACGTCTAAAGCCCTGCAGCCCAGGGCGGTGTGTGACAATTCACCTTTCCTCCCGCCAGGCCGCCACTGCACTGCGGCTTTTTCCTTCCTCTCCTCTTTCCCCTCCCCCGTTCCAGCTCTTGGGAACGCGGTGGGGGGTGGGGTGGAGAGACCCTGCCTGGACACCCCTCTTCCCCGTAGCTGTGCTCAACTGGAGGGCTGGAAATCATTTAGCTGGGCTGCATTATTTTCATGCAAACCATGCTGGCACCTAGCATTTTAGACTCTGAAAAAAAAATGCATTTGAAAATCGTTGGCAAAGCAATAGATGTTTGCCTTTTCCACACGCTAGCCACGGCGATGTTTCACTTCAGAAGGGGAATTCTGTGAGTGTAGCAGGGCTGGAGAAAGAAACAATGGGATTTATTCCCCCAGGGCCCTCATATTCTTGCAGACAATATGGGGTAAAATTTACTTTTTCCAATAAGAAACCTAGTTTCTGCTCCCAGAAAGGCGGGTCATTTGTTTGAGGAGATAAAGCCGAGGAGGGGGGTGTGCCTCAGCGTGAGGATGGGGTGCAACCAGATGGCTCTCAGCGAGCCCTCTGCAGGGGCTGGGGGTGCAGAGGCCGGCAGTGCTGCCCAGGGCTGCCTCTCCCTGGGACCGGACGAGGAGGGAGCACCATCTCCGGAAAGGGTGACCTGGATCTCTGTCCGGCACCAAGGATCCAACGCCCCCCCCACCTCCACCATATTGACTGTTAGCTGGGACAGTGAGCACTTGGGGTGAAGAAAGGGAAAGAAAACTCCGAGACTCATCTGTGTATTTCTTCTGCTTCTCCAGGGGAAGTGGGAAAACAGAGGGTTTCCGGGGGGAGGAATGGGAGCACGGCCGAGACGCGGGCTGGGGAGAAGCAGGTGTCCGCCCCGCCGCAGGAGGCGAGTGTGCAAAGGCGTTAAGCCGGCAGAACATGGGGCGTTCTGAAATGAAGCGCCTTTATCAAATCTCGTTCAGCGAAATGGACATTTTCCTGCTGTGTTTTACGCCAGCGAGTGTGGAGTAGCAGTGGGCCCACCCACAACCTGTTTACAGCCAGTATGCCCTCTACCTTTGTGTCCAGGTCAAAGCCGTGTGTTTATTTACAAGCAAGATGTGCAGTTTTCCTACTAAAAATAAACACTTTGGATATAGTATTAATATTTAGTGCCTTAAGATTTATATTTGATTAGAGCAGCAAATGCCTTTTACGGTTGTGATTATTAATGTTTTATCACCCTTCATTTATAAGAACTATTACGTAAGGGGGGAAGATGCTCTACAAAATGTCTCAACATTAAGAGAACACAATGAGAGCTCACATGAAATGCTCCTTTCTCCTGTGAAGAGGGGATATTTGGCTAAGCAAATAATACTCTAAAAATATCCCCCGGACGAGTGCTCCCGGCACCAACTGGAACCCAGGGTGGGGGGAAGTAGGCCGAGGGCGCTCTGGCCCCCCCCCCCCCGGGGCTGTCTGCAGGAGGGGTGTCCCCCAGACCCCAGACCTGCGCCCCCAAGGGAGTCCCTGCACCCCCGCATTCGCCTGTGTCTCTGCCTCAGCCCTGGAACCTGAGTTTGGGTTCGAATACCCGCTGCCTGTGGGTACAGGACGGCGTCCCTCGAGTGTCCCTCGGGGGGTGATGGTGTGAATACGGACTCTCCTGGCCTCACACGCGTCCCTGCTGCCCTCGGTGTCTCCCCGACGACGACCCGGTGGGAGACTCGGCACGACGCACAGACGGACTGAAACAGAACCGGGCGGCACCGTCTGGGCGGCGCCTCCCACACGGAGCCGGGGCACTGAGCTCTCCGCCCGGTGAGTGTTCCGGCCCCAGTCCCACGAGGCCTGAATGGTCTGACTCCTGCCTGACTCTCGGATTCGGGGTCTCGCCCCAACTTCTCACGATGCTCTGGGGCCTTTGCGTTTCCTTCTGTCCCCCCGGAACTGTCTGGTCACCTGATCTTTGCCTGCAGCGCACAGAAACGCCCCCGGAACCTCCGGAGCGCCGGCCGCCCCTCCCCCGGCACACGCTGCCAGGGACTGTGGGTCCCCGGACCACGCTGCAGCGGCTGAACTAGGGCTGACGTCCTCGCCGGTTCGTCTCTGAATCACCGAGGGGGAGGGGCGTTCGGTGGAGGCCCCCACCCCCCACCCCCACCCCCACCACCCCGCGGTCAGCGTGGGCGGGGCCTGGGCCCTTGCCCACCCAGTTCTGTACCCACCGTGAACCACGTGCAAAGCAGACACCGAAGTGTCACAAATGAACGTCTCTCCTCGTTAAACGCAGTCCAGGCTGTTTTCTGTTCCGTTTCCTTAAACAAGGTTGGCAAAACCCACTGAATCGGCCTTTGATGGTCACTGATTACACCCCAGCTCCGAGGTGCTGAGGGCAGTCTGCGGACAAGGTCCGCCTGGGACTAAAGCTTCTGGGCCCAGGGGTTGGTCTGCCTCCCCCCCACCCCCACGTCCTCTTCCTGCTTCCCCTTCTTCCTTCCTTTCCTCTTCCTCCTCCCTGTCCCCAGCAGGAACCAACCCCCCCCCCCCCAACACCTTCACCTTGAACATCTGGCCCACAGACCTGGGAGAAGGTGCCTTTCTGTCTTTGACCCCTCGGCCTGGGGTTCTTTGGGAATCAGCCCCGGAGCCCGTGCAGGGGGAGCGGCGGAGCAGGAGAGGCACAGAGTGCTCTCCTCCAACACTCTCTGAAGGGCGTTGCCCGTTAGCGAACTTCCAGACTTCTTTCCTTCAAGGAACAGCCCACAGTGGAAGGGGGCGTGCCCGAGGCCCCACCCGTGACAGGATGCCCCGCTCTGTCCAGCAGCCGCAGCCGTGAAACGTGCAGGCCCCGTTTCGTCTCTGGGCTCTCGGGGAAACGCGGCGAGGAGTGGACACCCGCGCTAGAGTCTGGGGCTGCAGGCAGTGTCACCGAGGAGGTGACTTCCGGCTCCGTCCGCTGAGTGCGCCAGCAGGAGAAATGCCGTGGAGACACACAGTCTTCGGGCTCTGGGGACGCACAGACACCGGCATTACCTGACATCGCGTGCCCAGGACTCCGACCTCAGGCAGCACCTTGCTCCGTCCCCGCCGTCCCTGAGTCACGTCGTGCGTGCAGCACCTCCTTATGGCCCGTACACCCCGGTCCCCCGCAGGGACCTCGGGGCCTGGGGGGCGGGGACACACCTGCCCCCCTGGCCACACCCCGGCTGGCCCACGGAGGACGCCTGGGGGACCCACGTCCTATTGTAAAGGAAGTGTGTCTGGGTCACTTATAAAGGCTTGTTGCCGCTCCAAGATTCCGTGACGTGAGGACACCCCTCCAGCCAGTGTCCCTGGTGCTTTGGGGACACAGGAATGAGCGAACACCCACCAAGTGCAAGAAAATTAATATGAGTTTCTGTTTTCAAGTCCCGTCAGCGCTGTCAGGAGGGCGTCACAGGTAGAGGAAAGACACTGTCACAGCTGGAAGAGGAGGGTCTCCTACTGGACGCCGGGTCCCTCGGCGGGAGGCGCCTTCCTCTCCCGTGGCGAGCGCCCCCAGGTCGGCCCAGTGCCGGGGCAGCTGGTGGACACGGGAAGACACGGGCGGAGAACCCAGAGGCCAAGGCGCTCTGAGAGCGTGGCCGGAGGGTGGGGGGGAGGAAAAGCCAGGAGCCACCAAGGGGACACCTTCTCCGGTCTGTCACTCGTGGCTCAGTCTCCACCTCCCGGGTCGGCGCCGCTCACAGCCAGGCCGTGCTTCCTGGGGCACCCGCGACACCCTTCTCCTTCTCTTCCTCCCACGTTCTCCTCCGAGGTAAGGCGGGTGCTGTCAGCATCGCCCCGTAGCCGCGTGGATCCGGGCTCCTGCGTCTCCCCCTTGCCCGGGCCTCCAGGCTCGGCCTCCAGGCTCGGCCTCCAGGTCAGAGCAGTGGGCCACGAAGCTACTGGATGGGTGGACGCTGGGGACTCCGTCACCCGTGTCTTCTGTGACCAGGGGACCCAGTGCCTGGACTCTCTCTCCTTGGGGTGACGTCCGGCGGTCTCTCCCCCTCTCGTGGATCAGGGCCCCGGGGCTTCTGAAGTGGCGGCAATCCACTCGAACCGCCGTGGCCGCGTGTCGTCCGAGAAGTAGGGAACTTCCTGACCCTCCACAGGGGGCCATTCGAGCACGTCTCAGAGCGAGGGGGGGGGTCGTGTCCAGGGTGAGTCTGCAGCTCGTCCAAGAGGGAGGGGGGGGGGGGGGCCTGGCCCGTCCTCTCCCTGCCACTGCCGCTGCGTCACAGAGCAGGGACCGGCAACCAGCCCCAGGTCCAGGGTGGGGTTCTCATCTTCGGGAGGCGAGGCCATAGCGTCACAGCTTTGAGTGGCTTGTCTGTTCCCCCAGACAGAGGGCCTGTCTTCCCCCAGTGCTTCTCTCAGGGCACTTCCCTGAGGGTTCTCTCAGGCCTCGTCTGCTCCTGTGGGGTGTCCTCCCCGGGACCTGAGCCGCCTTTCCTGCCCCGGAGGGGCATGCCTCCCCTTACCCTCGAAGGCAGAGAGCGGAGAGTGGCTGATGATGGTGATGATGGTGTTCCGGGTGAGTGAGTGACAGTGTGCGTGAACTGTTGGCCCGAGCATTCCTGGTCCTGACAATGGAGAACAGGATCTGAGGCATAACATAAAGGAGCGGTATTTATAGTATTTCCTGGCCCTGCACGGACGTGCTCGGCCGCCCCAGCTGTGGCTTGGTTGTGGCGTGAGCGCAGTTACTGCGGCTCCACAGGGTCCCGCACAAAAACGACTGGCTGTCCTGCACGGCACGTTCACGGTCAAGTACACGGAAGGCGTGAAAACCTCTGTTCCATGGACACATGTTGAGTCTAACCCAACCCCGTTTTCCAGAAGGGATCACCTTGAACCCGGAGGCAGTGTGTGGTGCCTGGGGTGTGCGTGTCAGACAGAAGCGGGGTGGGGGAGCCCCGCCTCTCCAACCGCATTCTCCGCTGGCGGCTCAGAACCGCCGGTGCAGAGGTCCGAGCGCCCAGCGTTCTGCAGAACCCCGAGGGGCGTGGACGGTGCTCCCATGGGCCACGGTAGAGGCCCGTTTCCACGCCGTGCACTCGGGAACGTGTAGGAAAGGACAGAGTGCTTACTTCACCCACACGGTTTTAAGCCAGAAGTGCTGGTGTTAGCTCAGCGTCTCCGTCCACCACACCAGTGAGCTCAGACTCGGGGGGGGGGGGGGGGCGGGTGCTGAGCAGCCTGGACACAGCCCCCGGGGGACTGTGAACCTCTGGCACGAAAACGGGCCATGGCGTGTGACACACGGCGGTGGAACCCAGGTGGGAAGGCAGGCTAACCGCCTCTCCGTGCGTGTTGCCGGAGGTCTTTGTGCGTGCTTTCTGGAAAGAGGAGACCCAACGCAAAGCAGCCACAGTTCACACCCACCTGACGACCACCACTCAGGCAATGTTTTCCCGGAAGCTTGGGGCGCAGGCGGGAACAGGGCTGGGAATTCAAGGACACGGATTCGGCAGCAGGAAGGGCTGCGTCTCAGGGCCGCGCGCAGCCGGAGCTACAGGGGACGCGGGGCCACTTATGGATGGTAACCGTCTCCTGAGCGTCCCGTGAGAGTGTCCCCCACCGCGGTGAGGCGAAGAGGGACCGTGTGCTCGGTGTCCGCTCCCTCCCGGGCTCGCCCTCCTGAAGGAGGTGGGCGGTGCGGTCTGTCCGAGAGAACGCAGGCCTCCAGGCCCAGGAAACTCAGTGCGGGGCGCCCGCTGCCCTGGGTCCTCAACACCCCCCCCCCCACCCGACAGCCGTGGCTAAGAATCGCAAAGCAGAGGCCACAGAGCCAGGTACGGGGAGCAAAGCGGCGTTATCTAACCTCCCGGCCCCTCCGCCTGGGGAGTGCACGTCCTTGCCTGGAGACCCGCCCCACAGTCACGAAGGGAAGGGACGCGCCGCCCTGCTCCCCCCCCCACAGGTGGGTTTTCAGACCCCGAGGGCAGCCGCCTGTAGGAATGTCATCAGGCACTGCAGGGCATGGAACTAGGAGGACTCACTGGCTGGCCCTTAGCTTCCAGAGGACCCTGATCCCCACCACGGCGTGTGGCCAGCGTGCCCGGGTCTGTGTGCTTTCACTGGGGCCACGGGAGCGTGCAGACCTGCGTTGGGGGGCCTGCGTGTGGGTCGCACGTCTGGGCGAGGGGTGTGCGTACACGAGTAAGTTCCATCTTTATCCACCGGCTTCTCCTCAGTGCAGCTGGGGAGCAACACTGAACCACGGGCCTTAACGTACTTACAGTGTGTGTGAGCGTGCGCATGTGTGTGCATGTCTGTTTGGATGAACTCGCACACACGACGTGGAGGCCTTGACTCTCCTGAAGACTTTCCCGGGGGTCCCCTGAGAGGGGACCGAGTGCAGTGAGCTCAGGGGCCGCATGCCGGTCTGTCGCCCGAGCCACCGCTGGGCAGACACTGTGTCCGGCACGGCCACCTTCGCCTGCCAGTGCGCACTTTGCTCTCAGGGTCACCCCCGGCCGCGTCACCCTGGCAGATTCATCTTGAAACTCATAACATGACTCCTCTCAGCGCCGACCGGCTCCCTCGTTAAATCAGATAAAACCACCCTCTTTTCCTGGTCTGGGAGACATTTCCCCGTTCAGTGTGACCGCGGCTTTAAGGCATCGGTCCTCATCGGTGCGCTGCCGTTAGTGTGGTGTTACCTCCCGGCCGTCGGTCCCCGAGGAATGGGACCGAAGCAGCCCGTGAGCACGGGGAAGCCCGGCCAAGGAGGGAGCAGAGGGCAGTGAGGGGCTGTGGGGGCTCCACTCGAGTGGAGTCTCCTCGGGATGGTCAACGTCTGAACAGCTCCTGACCGGGGAGGAGGAGGAAGGGAGGAAGGGAGGGAGGAGGTGGGGGAGGACAAGAGATCGCAGCGTGTCAGGAAACAGTGGAAGCACACGCGCGTGGAAGAGCGTGCATGGCCCTCAACTGCGCCCTCCTGCCCAGGGGCAGACCTTTCTCCCAGCCGTCCCCCTGTCCGTCCAGTAAGATGACGCGTCTTGGAGGGAGTGACTTCAAAAACCACAGGGATTCTGGGGCTTCACTGAACACAGCAAGAAAGAAAAAATATCTAAGTGGGGCTCTCACTGAAATAAGAAGAACTTGGCTTTTTTACAGCTTATTTAAAAGAAAACAACCCTAAACTACAATTACTGCCTCCACCTCCTGCGAAGGGACACAGAGGGCGGTCACCCGGCCCTGGCTGTGCTGGCCTTCCGGCGCGGCCGGGACGCCGTGCGGGGGACGCGCGCACACACGCCAGGAGTCTCCTTCCGCGGCCTGCGCGCTCCCCTCCAGCCCCGCCCCCACGCCCAGCTCCTGTCTGGGGGCAGGGACACCCCTGCGATTGCTGCCCCCTCCTGTTCCCCCCTCAGCTGCTGCCCCACCCCAGCCTCCCCCTTCTAGGAGAGGGCCCCGCCCCCCAGCCACCCGCCTGGACCGCAGCTCCCCCAGGGCCTTCCTGATGAATGCTCTGCCCTCCTCCAGCTGCCTCCTCCGCACACCGCACCCCCCACCCCGACCCCGCGGGACGCTCTCGGCAGCCCGGGCCCCCGCGGTGCCGCCGTCTGCCCCGGAGCTGCGGCCTTGGCAGCGGCTCGGGCGCGAGCAGGTGTGCAGCGGCAGGAGCTGCGGCTGCAGGTGGAGCGGAGCCAGGCGCTGGGTCTGCACGGGCACCTCTGGGCGCAGGAGCCGGTGGGTCGGGGCACTGGGCAGCAGCCAGGGTCTGAGGGCTTGCGCCCATCCCGTCCTGGGGGCCTGACCTTGCTCCGCCGGTCTCACAGCCCACAGCTCTGCCGGGGCTGGTTCTCCCAGGCTGAGCGCCTGCTGTGAGGTCTGGGCCCCCACCAGCCACGCTGATGCCGTCCAGCAGCTTCTCGTGGCCCCTCCTTCACTACCTTCACCAAGGGTAGACCAGGGTCACTTGGGGTAACACCTTGGAAAGGCATCCGGGCCCTGGGACTGTGCGGAAGGTGCTGGAAAGAGTCTAGACTGTGTAATCACGGAGATCTGGACTTCGCTTCGGAACTGCCCCCAACCAGCAAGCCTGCTCCCCTCGTTGGCTCAGTTCCCAGCCTGCAGACTGGAGGTGATATTTCCTCACTTGAAGTTTGTGGCGAGAATTAGGGAAAACCTGTGTACATTACCTGGAAGAGTCTCCAGCACACGATAGATTTCTCCATAAATGTCGGACGATTTTATTAGCAGTCAGAAGTCGGGGTGACATCCTCGGAGACACTGGGGGTTTTAAATTGTGGTCAGCTGGAAGGAGGAGGCTCCCGGCCACCCCTTCAGGGTCCCGTGACCCCGGGGGGCTCTCAGAGAATGGGCCGCACGGAAACTGAGAAAGAGGAGGGGCCACAGAATCCCTTCTTGGCATCCGGGTGCGAAAGAAGGTGGCACCTTTGAGTGTCTTGCAGCATTAACTCTGAATGTTCACTGTAACATGAACAGCCTTCCGTTTCAGAACAGTTCACAGTTTCAGGAGACTGAGCTCCCGTCCCCCCGTGCTCACACATAATCCCCCGCTGTTCCCACCCAGCGTGAGTGCCGCACCGGCGTTACCGCTGCTGGGGACAGGCCGACACACTGTTCTCAGCTGCAGGCCACGGTCCTCAGCAGGGCTCGCCATCGGGGTCGCACACCCCACAGGGGTCTAGACACACTCAAGGTGTGTGTCCTGTGGCTGCCATCGCAGCGTCCCCGAGAGCAGGGTCCACACTGCCCGGGTTCTACCTGTCCGTGCTCTGAGCGATGTGCCTGCACGGGTTGTGAACTCAGGTCCACGCGAACGCTGCGTTCACATGGTCGCAGCAGCTGTGCTCACGGTCGTCAGAAACTGGAGCGTGTAACACGTTCTTAATAGGCGGCTGGCGAGCCAAAGCGCGGAGGACCCGTGCCCTGAGTGCTGCCCGTGCGGGAAAGGAATGAGCTCTCTCAGCCACCGCACGGCACGGAGGACTCACGATGGATGTCGGGATGGGTGGGGGGAGGGGGAGCCACGTGTGCGGGGCGCACAGCCGGGGGACAGAGGGGGCAGCAGGGGGGCAGGAGCCGAGGGTGTGGGGGGCACACTCGGCCCGCTGAGCCCCCAGGTGACTGTGTCATGGCTGCTGCACTAGACTTGGTGCCAGTGGGGGGGAGAACCCCCAATCACAAAAATCGTCCCGTGGTCTAATGAGACCTGAAAGCTCTCCTCAAAGGGCTTGAACTTAGCGCGGGGACAAGAGACGGCTCCGCGGAGCACAGGGGGCCTGGGAGTGTCTCTGTGACCGTTGGATGCACTCTCCCACGAGCGCTCTGGTTGGTTGCCGTCCTCCGCGCGTGCCTGGTTCCGGAGTCTGGAGACACCTAACCCTGGTGTCACCCTCTGTGACCGGGGATCGTCCCTGTCAGTGAAACAGGGGATGCTGAATCGGGGCTCATCCGGTTGGAGTTGGGCCAGGCAGCACACTTCCTGGGGGGCTGGGTGCGCCCTGGGCACTCGGGGGTGTCTGTGCCCGGTGCTGGTGGGGCGGGGGGGCGGGGGGGGGGGAGACCACGCCTCTCTGAGCGCCCTGGCAGGCTCCTCGGGTGGTCAGAGTTACTGGCTCCAACGTGGAAGACCGTCCGTTTGGGGTTTTGTCTTTACATGTCCGTGACGAGCGTTGGAAAGTCCTACGGCCACCAATAGGGACAGTCCGTCTTCCTTCTGCGCTCCTCAGCCACCGAACATCCCTGAGGGTGAGACATCCTGGAAGAGTCTCTTTGACTCCATGTGCTCGGGCACTCCGAACCCGATACACAAGCAATTGGAAACAATCATGTTTGAAATTCTTGTCGCGATGCAGTGCGGCCTCCGCCCTGGAGGAAAGCTCGCAAATGGGTGATATTCGGGTCCCCCGAATGCCACAGAGCCCTCGCCCCCCACGCCCAGGAAGAGTGGACACAGGCCAGAAATAGGCCAGCGTGTGAATTCCTCCCCGGGACTCAGGCGCAGCCGCGGTGGGAGCCGAGCCCACGGTTACGGAAAGAGTGCTTCATTGATGTCTTATTTTTCCCGTCTGCGAGGGCCACTTAAAATACTCCTTTTTATCTATTTCTTTTTTTTAAAGATTTTATTTATTTATTTTTAGAGAGGGAAGTAAGGGAGAGAGAGAAACATCAATGTGCTGTTGCTGGGGGTCATGGCCTGCAACCCAGGCATGTACCCTGACTGGGAATCGAACCTGCGATGCTTTGGTTCGCAGCCCGTGCTCAATCCACTGAGCTACACCAGCCAGGGCTTTTCTCTGTTTCTTATTCGACAGGCAGTGGAATTCTGACCACACAGAGAAACACAACGTTAAAGTACACCACCAGAAACTACCCGTCATCATCACACTGCCCAGTGACAACCACTGTTAGTGTCTCTTCCTAGGTGCCCGATCTGCTCCTTCGTGTCTGTGACTGTTCAGAATCTAGAGAAAACCACAGCACCCGGGGCGTGCGTCCCGCCGTCCTCGGGCCACGTGACACAACCAAGGGGGCTCCCCTCGCACCCTTGGCTACACAGGCATCTCCGTGGCCCCCCCTCGTGTTCCGGCGGGCGGAGCGACCCGGCTAGTAATGAATGTGTCCCGAGTCTGGGCACCGTGAACGGTCCTGGGAGGCGTGAGCTGGGCGCTGCCTGGCATGTCCCCACACAGCTGCTCGCAGGGCGGGGCCGAGCCAGGGCGTGCATGTGTGTGTGTGTGTGTGGGTGGGTGTGTGGGTGTCGGCCGCCAGGTGCCGAGTTTCCGTCCACGACACTCACACAACACACCCGTTCCCCGTCAGGGGCGGCCAAGGCCCCGAGCTCGTGAAAACACCGCACGGCCTCAGAGCGTCTCTCCTGACCTTGACGAGAGGTTGCACCGTCCTCCCGCAGCTGTGCCGCATCCGTCTTCAATGAGCCCCGCCCACCCCCGAGTCTCAGAGGAGCCGGGCAGAGTGAGACCGCTGAGGGAGTGTCCCCGAGGGCGTGGGGCACAGACGCAGAGAGCACGGTCCCGGCTCACTCGCCGACTCACCCAGCGTCTCATGTTCAAGTCCTCCGAGGGTCAGGAGCCACACCGGGCCCCAGGAGCGGATGCGCAGGGAGAGGGCGGTCCCCAGCCGGTGGGAACACCCCGGGCAGAGGCAGGCGAGCCTCGCAGATGCCGAGGATGCCGGGGAAGCCTCCGGTGGGTGTGAGGGGGCGCGCCAGAGAAAGATTTCCTGGCCCAAGAACTTCTCGAAAGCCAGGCGAGTGGGCGGAAGGAACAGGGGCTGGAGAAGGGAGGCGAGGGGCAGGAGGGGTCCAAAGGGCAGGGGGGACGTGCCCAACAGGCTCAGGGGATGGGCGCACACGTCAGCCTGGGGTCCTGGAGGTCTGCGAGCTCTCGGGGAAGCCGTCCCAGGCACCATGAACACCAGCCCTGCAGATAGGCACTTGGCTGCCTCCCAGCCCTCCGTGCCCAGACAGCTGGGGCGCAGGAGGAAGGTGGCGGGGGCAGGGGAGGGCAGGAGGCGGCCTCTTCCCCCTGCTCCACTCCCAGGGCCACAGCTGAACAGGCCCTGACACCTTGGGCCTGGAGGGCGTGGGGGCTCCCGTGTGTCCCGGGCAGCAGGCCCAGCCTGCTGGCTGCGTGGTGGACGGTCCCCACTGGCGTGAGGATGCCGTGGTTGCCCGTGGCCTGGGACGGCGTGGGATGCAGAGTGTCATGGGAGGGGCACAGGGTTGGGGACCCAGCCCCAGCCCTGGCTCCTTCTCTCCGACAGTCTTGGGGACCCGGAAGAACCGTGTGCGGGTGCAGAGCCGGCCGGCGGCCCCATGACACCCGCAGTGGCCCGCCGCGCGGGGCAGCAGCCGCGCCAGGGCACTGAACGACGGTGCTTCTTCCCAGGGGCTGCCTGCCGCTCTGCGACTTTTCTTCCCCGGGGGAAAGAAACGAGTGTCCCCTGCGGCTCCTGCGTGATCCGGTCCGCACCTGCTGGAGGCCCCCCCCACGCCCAGATGCCCCTCCCCTCCCGAGGGAAGCGGGGTGTCCTCAGGAACACTTCCACCCACTTCCCGAAACAGTGCAGCGAAGCATCCCATGCGTGTGCGGAATGCCACCCAGCCCTCCGGGGCCGTTTATTGGTCCCCGGCGTCACCACTGCCCCCGGATCATCGGGGCACGTGTGGTGTCCACAGGCAGGGGCCAGGGCCGACTCAGGAGGACACGCCTCTTCTGTTCCAGATGCCACGGGGCAGGGTTTCCGTGGCCACAGTCACACTGTGTGAGGGTGGTGTGTTCCCACCCACCCGCGTCCCTCGTTTTGCCCCCAGCCTGCCTGAGCTCGTCCCGCTCAGCCCTGGGGTGGCCCAAAATGCGCTTATTTTCCCTACGACGGCCCTAGTAGCGCTCGGTTGTCTTAGCGTCATTCGAAACCGTTTCGTTGGATTGTTTGGTGACAGCTGTCACCTCAGCGTGCTTTTTAAAAAGACTTATCAAAACTGGTGAATTTTTGTGCCGCCATTTTAATGTTAAAGATGGAAAAATGTGCAACGTTTTCGGTATGTGATGCTTTATTATTTCAAGGAAGGTAAAAAGCAACAGAAATGCCAAAAAAGATTTGTGCGGTGTGTGGAGAAGGCGCTGCGGCTGATGGAACCTGTCAAACGTGGTTTGTGAACTTTCCCGGTGCTATTGACATTCTGGCCACATAATTCTCTCCCGTGGGGCTTTGGAAGGTGTTTAGCAGCACCCCTGGCCTCTGCCCACTGGGGTCCAATAGTGGGAGAGGGCCGACATACTCCAAATATCCAAACTAACAAGGTTATTGGTGAAAATGAAAAATGTGCCTTTCATTTTTAAAAACCTAAGGGACTTCTTGGCCGCCTCAGAGTGATGGTTGCCGAGAAGCTGAATGGCGTGTCCGCACAGTCCCCGGTGCTGGAGGGCTGTGCCGGCCGAGGCCTCCGGTCCGACGGCAGGCAGGCGTCTGTCCACCCAGCAGGCGTCTGTCCATCCAGCTGGTGTCTGTCCACCCAGCAGGCCTCCACGCAGCACGGGAGGGGACGGCGGCTCCCCTCGGCACCCCAAGGGCAGCAGGGCCATTCGCAGCCACCAGCTGCCCGTGCAGGAGGAGAGGAAGGAAGCCCCCAACGGCAGACGGGGAAGAATCCTGATGGTGGGGAGGACTGACCCTGGGATGGGTGCTGTTCTCTCCGTCTGCACGAGCTGTTGTTGGGGGAGAGAAGAGAGGGAGCCCCCCCACACTGGTGGTGCCAGGCGGGGAAGGGCCGAGGGGTCGATGATGCCGGGAGGAGGGCGGTGTGGATGGAGTGCTCCGAGGAAGGCCGTCTCTGGTGGGAGATGCGAGACCGCAGTGACCGAGGGGCGTCAGACGACAGAGGGCCGGTGCCAACTCGGGTCTGCGGAGGAGCAAGGCGGGCACCTCTCTGGTCAGTGGGCGGTGACGTTGGAGGAGGGAACACGCCGTGCTTCACACCCCACCACCCCGTCGTTCAGTTGTCAGGGGACAGCCGGCCCGCTGCGGCGGGCCACGGAGAGCCTCAGGCTCACTCTCCGTTTCCCCGGTGGATCATTTCTGCTAGAAACCACCTCGTCCTTGCTCCTTACCCATTTCCCTTTAGTAGTTTCTGACGCGGTTATTTCTCCCTGGATTCATCCGTGAAACGGAATCTAGAAAACTCCACGGGCTGACACCTGGGAGGCACGTTGGCACTTTCCAGCGAGCCCCCCCTCACCCCCCCCCGTGGTTCCCCGTAACCATGGGGACTTCTCCCCATGCCTGGTGATGTCTCCTACGCGTCACCTCACAGCAGCTGGAGGTCACAGCAGCATGGAGACCATGAAGCGCATTTCAGGTTGCCGGTGCACTTTATTCTATTTACTCTGTTCCAAGTTACATTTCCCCATGTGCTAGTTCTCCAGTTTGCACCAAAATAATAGACAATGAGAAACGTCTGTGTTACAAATACCAACGTTTTCTCCCAGCAATAGGTATATTTTTGTCTCTTGTTTTTGATAAGATCTCCCAAAAGAGACTTTTAAATGTTATTTCGTGTAATTAAATTCTGTAAAGTAATTGAGTAAGCGTGCTGTGGCTTTGAGCATGAGTAGTCAAACTGTCCATGTTTTCTGAGTCTATCGTCAGCTTTGAATCTCCACTGAGAGCACGTGCTCAGGGAGCGGCTGGCGGCTGACGGCTGCGTGGACACAACCTACATTCCAGATGCTTCTTCCCTGATGGCGTAGAGTTCCTGGCTGACTTCTTGTAAATTGCTATGGGGCAGACAAGCGCCTATATGACTAAATGAAAAAATGAAGCTCTGCTATTTTCTTTTTTGCTTTAGCGGGCATTATTACATGCGTCCAACTTGCTATTTCTTTGCAGAAGACTTCTTAGGCCGCCTCCCTTTTCGGTGAGTTTAGATTCATTAAAAGCAGCCAAGTTAACCCTAAATTCCCTTGACAGGGCTCAGTGCATGGCGCTCCCCAACTGGGGCGGGAGGGCCCAGGGCACGCCCCTGGGCCGGGGGATGCCCACCTCCCTCCGGGAGACCCCAGGGGAGCAGGGACCTGACTGACCGCTGAGCAATGGCTCCAGCGTCTCTCTGCGTGTGTTGTATGACTAACAGATGTTTCCTGGACGATGGGACGACAGGAATAAAAAACTCCAATGTCCTGTTCCCAGAGCTAAATGGACTATTTCCCACACCCTGCTCTGAGCGTCTTAGGTCCAGTGGACCGAGAGGTCCCATTGCTGTTGCTGCCTGTCCATCCCGGGGATGTGGCTCTGCAGACTGAGACGGGGTCCAGCCCCTCCCAACTGCTGACCGGCAGGCTTCTCTCACTCTTTGGAGCGTCATCACCATCAGTGGTTGTCGAAACCTGGGCCAGCCCGAGGAGAGGCCTTCGGGAGGGGGAGCGCCAGGCTCCCCCAGAGCCTTGAAGTCAAGCGCACCTGTCACCATGACGACGGCCATGGGCGGTGAACTCCAGGACAGGCCCTTCCTCCGCTCGAGGAGCGGGAGGCGGTGGAAAAGCACCAGGACGCCGGCTCGGCACCCACGGGTGGGGGAGGGCCTCAAGTGTCAAAGGCTGGGGGTGTCTTTGATTTTTCCCTAAACCGGCTTCAAAAAGCAAAGTATGCACCTGATCGTCTTTTGTACGAAAGCAGGTCAGAATTTGTAACCTGTGTAGATGCTGCAGTTAAAACCTGGTGCCCACAGGCAGTCACCATGCCACATTTTCCACCAATTACTGGCATCGAGTTCATGCGCACAAGAGGGGGATAGGAGGACGTGATTGGTCGGAGCCGAGAGCGCACACGGTAGTCAGCACGGCTGGGGTCCCTCCGTCTCTCTCTCTCTGGCTGCTGGAAGCTGCGTTGGCGCAGGTTTGGGCGACGGAGCACGTACAGCGTCAGGGCGGCCCGGTCACAGTCTCCCGTCGGCTGTGTGGCCCCGCTCTGCCCCCATCTCCCGCCTGCACCTCCCCTGTAGGGACACGAGAAGCAGCGAGGGGGGAGCCCGCGCAACCCAGGGCAGGAGGGGCCTCTGGACATCTCGGCGCAGGGACGCTGGCAGCCGAGGGCCTGGAGTTGGGGAAAGGAGGACGGAAGGGACTCTGCGAGGCCTCTGTGCATCTGAGCGCCCCGCGTCCCCGGCGTCTCCTTCCGTGGGGCGCTTCTGCTGGGAGGCTCTCAGGATCCCCCTCCCTGCTGGCTTCAGCCCCTCATCCGTGTGTTCAGTTTGCTTCCTTGCATTTGCCGGTGACACGGTGAGAGACACATTTGCTCTGGGTTTTTTCCTGGTCTGGCTTTTCCACGATTCCTGGTCCGCCCCGTGGCTCAGGGGCCTGTCTGCGAGCCGATGGCCTGTGAGGCCACAGGGACCTGTTCTCAGCCCCCTCCAAGCCTGTCCCCACTCCCCGCTCCGTGTCAGATCCCCTCTCAGGGCGGGGGGGGCGGGACCTCCCCCCACTGGGCCTGCCCTGCTGCTCGTTTTGTTCTGCTTCCTCGTCTCTCCTGGTTCTAACCCCACCGTCTCTGTTTCGGATCCTCACCCACACGAGAACTCCCACCCACCAGAGGAAACGTCCCCGTGGGGTCAAAGCCACGTTTACCGAAACGTCACGGGAGCAGAAACCACAGTTGGGTTGGGGCTGCCGTACTCCCCCGGAACTCACACCCGCCCAGGGGGTGGCCGCGGGCGAGTGGTCGGGCGACAGGAGCCCAGGACCAGGGCCGGCCGACCTCACAGGCGGACGAGACCCGCAGCACCCTCTCGCCCGAGCCCTGCGACCGCTCTGGCCGCTCTGCGCTGCCCGAGGCCACGAGGATCAGCGTTGAAACGGGGTTTCCACGGCCAGTTCACAGCGTCATGAACAGCTTCATCCTGGGGTCCTCTGATTGGAACCAGGAGGGGCCCTCGCTTGAATTGTGAGGTGCCCCCCGCCCTCCTGCCCGCCCCCCAACCCTGTGGCTAGTGCCTCAGGCGTCTGTTCCGGGTCCCAGGACGGCAGGTCTCCCTTCGAGGCCACCCTCTCTCCTGTCGAGACTTTGGCCACGCAGCGACCGTCACTGCCTTCACTTTAAACTCTCTGCACCACTCAGGGCTGCCCGTCCCGTGACCCATGGGCCACACGTGGCCCGGGACGGCTGTGAAGGCAGCCCAACACAAAACTGTAAATTTACTCAAAACATTGTGATTGCATGTCACAATGTGTCTAACGTGCGGCCCAAGACAACTCTTCCTCTTCCAGGGTGGGCCAGAGACGCCGCGCGGTGGGACCCCCTGCAGGAAACCGGTCTTCGCTAGTGGTCCCGGCACCAGCCCGGCAGGAACCGTCCATCCCCTGCCGGGAATGACGGCTGACCCCTCAGCGAGTGGGTCCCGGTCCCGGGCCTGCGTCGTCAAGGGGGCAGCTGCTAGTCCAAAGCCACAGCTTTCTCATCCTCAGGTGGGAGGGGCTCTCCCGGGTGCTGCTCTGATCACGTAACGCCTGGGGCCGTGACTAACGCCTGTGCAGTGATTTGCAGTGTGCAAAACCCTTCCACACACAAGATCACACTTGGTCTTATCGAAAGCTTGTGAAACACATACAGCATTATTTCAGTGTTTCAAATGAAGACACTGGAGATTAGAACATTGAAAACGTGCCCAAAGCCGAACTTGAGCCTGAAGCTCTGTGGTCTGGTTTGAGGGTCCGTTCACTGAACGGGTCATCGGTCAGGAGCCGTGAAGCCGCACGGTGGAGTGACCTTCCAGGTAGGGGCGTTGGCAGCGTTCGGTGCTTTCAGTGGTAACAACACAGACTCCGCCGACAAACCTGCTGCTCCTCCCGCCGACCCGTCTCCTCGGGCCGGCGGGCGCGCTCTGCCAGTGGGGTCCCGGGCTCCCACTCCTCCGCCCGCGGTTAGGACGCCCTTCAGGAAGTCCCTGGCCGGTGTCCGGCACGAGCTCAGTGCACGGGGCCTGCCTGTTTAGTCGTCGCTGTCCGTAGGGGACGGAGCCCGGACGCGGGCGGCCATGGCCACACACTCCGAGGCGGGACGCCCGCACGGCCTCCGTTTTCTTCTCTGTGGCTCCGGCTCCAGGGCCGCCCGTCGCCCGGCCCGCGGGGGAGGTGTGTGCGTGCGGGTCCCAGGCGGGGGCCACACGAGAGGAGCACAGCGGTCTGCTCCCCCTCCCCTGGGCTCTGGCGTCCCCTCCTGAGGTCCGGGACAGCTGGCGGAGTGGTGGCCAAGTCTGCTGGTCATCCAGACCGCCAACCCTGCCCCCCAACGCAGCTACCGAGCCCCCCGTTTCACAGAAATCATTGTATGTCTGGAATCGAGGCTACGGCAGAGCTCGGGAGAAACACGGCCTCTGCCATTGGAGCTCGCAGTCCGGTGGTGGGCACCATGCACCCACGTGCTCCACCACCAAACGTGTACTGAGAGTGCGGTGCGCCCTGGGCGAGAGGCAAAGGTGGGAGCTAAAAATAAAAGGTGCCGTTTGTGCCGTCCTGAGGTTGGCCGTCGGCGTAGAGGCAGACAGACAGACAGAAGGTGGACTAGAATGCGGAGCAACTCGAGGAAGGACAGAGCGAAGGAGAGAAAGGCCGGCGGAGCCCGGCTCCCTGGAAAACCCTGAGACAGACGCCGAGGCTCCGTCAGAGTTGGGCGGTGACGGTGAGGGTGAGGGTGAAGGTGAAGGTGAAGGGCGGAATGCTGCCGGCCACACCGTTCCCAGCCTCCTAGTCCAGCTCCGCCCAGTTAGAGCCTCACCCCCCGCCCCCCACCCCCGCACGGCACTCGGGACGACAACAAGCAGTTGAACGCACGCGTGGTGGGAACCCCAGACTCGGGGCGGAGAGACGGCCAGGGAGAGGGGGCCGCCGTGCCCAGAGGAGCCCAGCGCGTGGGGGCAGCGTTCCCACCGGAATTCACATAAGAAGGAAAATGCAGACGCAACGTTACAACACTGACCACCTCTTTTTTTACAACCCCAAGTTTTGGAGTCAGCAACAGCAAAAGGGAATTGTTAAGCCTTTTCCAGACAGACAAATACCGAGCAAATTCTTCACGGCCACCCTGGCACCGCAAAAATGTGGAAGGGGTCACTCCAGTAAAGAGGTGAGACTGGAAGGAAAGAAAGTCTGATCTACAGAGAGAAGGAACTAAGAGCCCTGACACCGCGTGAGGATACAGAAAAGACTTTTTTACAAAATGGTTACATTTCCTCGGAAGATCACAGACAGCTCGAAACAGGAACAGCGGCAGCCCGCCGTGGGGTCCGTGACAGACCCGGCGCGCACGCGTGTGGGGCGGGGCGCCCCACGCCGGCCGTGGGGAGGGCGGTGCGGGGGACGGAGGGGGGCTCCCTCGGCTCCCTCCCTCAGCTCCATGATGCCAGCCACGGCCGGGTCAGAGCCCGGCGTGTGTCTGTCTCGGGAGGGCCCTTCACGCTCGACCTTCTGCCCCGGGGTTGAATGATAAAGCAGGACGAGGGCCCGAACGCTCAGGGTGGGGGTGTTTTTAGCTGGGCCCACTCGGCGACGGGGACACACTCGAGTGGGCGGCGGGCGGGGCTGAGTCAGCCGCCGCTCGGGGACGCGCAGCTGCCCTGCTCGGCTCCGCTCGGCTCTGCACACGGCGACCCTCCGAAAGTGCCGTTTCCTGTGCGGCCGGCCCGAGCGTCCGCCCCCGCAGGGTGACGCCTCTGTGACAGCATCCCCACCCTCGCGCGGCGGCCCTGGACCGCGGCACCGAGAGCCGGACAGCTGCCGTGGGCGGGGGCCAAGAACCCCCGCAGCTGTTGCCTCTGCGTGCCTGGCGTGCCTCCCCCGGGGCAACTGCCGGGCGGGGGCCGGGCGGCCGAGCCGCTCCTGGGCGGGGCTGCCTCCCGCCGCGCTCCCGGGAAGTCCCCGCGGCCGGGCGGGGGGGGGGCAGCGCCCAGGGGCCGGGAAGTCCAGGGACTTGCCCAGGAGCGGGGAGCAGCCTTGGGAAAAATTCAGGGCTGGGGTGCAAACGGGAGGAGGACATGAGGAGGGACTCCCGCTCCTGGGGGGGTGAAGGTGAGCTTGGGGGCAGAGGAAGGGGGTACGGGGCAAGCACCGCCCTCTCCAGCATCTGCCCCTGTTCCGGGGGTCCTGTGGAAGCGCCCCGGAACCCCACATCTGCGTCTGGTGGCAATGCGGTGCCCGCCGGAGAGAAGGGCGGGGACGGAGCACAGCTGAGCTCCCGTTTCCGGCTGCGGTGGGTCGCTGCCCCCTCCCCCAAAGCACCTGCACCGCCGCCCTGAATTGCAGGTCCCCCCCCCCCCCCCCCCCCCCGAGGATACAGAGCAGCGGCCGGGCTGTGCCCTGAGGGGTGAAGGCGTGGTGTTCTGTAAAACTGATCACATTTCCGTTAAATATCAGACCTTTCCACTTCTTTAACACGGAACAATCCCACCCCAAACAGCTACATAACAATCGTAACAATCCCAAACAGCTCCACTCCCTGCCTTCAGAAGCAGCTGCCCAGCCCGTGAGCCCCTATGCACTGTTTTACACTTTGAAATGTGTTCTTGTTTATCTTGCGTTCCCATAAATACTAATGAGGCGATGTTTCCATTTTTAGGTTGTGATAAAATATACATCACACCCAGGTTACCACCCTAACCATCTCAAGGGTACAGCGAAGTAGCGTCGAGTTCATTTACATCGTCGTACAACCGTCGCCTCCGTCCATCCGCCCGTGGGACTCTTCACGCGGCCCAGACGAAACTCTGGGCCTGTTAAATAATAACCCCCCACCCCCCGCCCCCGCCAACCACCGTGCTTCTCTCTGACTGTGGATCCCAACACTGGGACGTGAGCATCTCATACAAGCGACCACACAGCACTGCCCTTCAGGAACTGCTGGCTGCTTCTCCTGAGGGTGTCCGCAAGCCCCACCCCACCCCACCCCACCCCCGTGTAGCGGCCTCCTCCGTGAGGCTGAGTCCCATGGCGTCGCCCATACTCCCCTCGTTTGTTTACTGGCAATCACGTCTTTAAACCTCAGAGAGGACGGGCGGGAGGTGGGCAGTCTGGCGGTGCCCGCACGCCCGCTCACGGGACCTCCACGGCATGGCTGCCCCTCCCCTGCGCCAGGCCCGCTCGGCCCACGTCTCCTTTCTCTGACACAGATGTTCGTGCAACCACATGAATCACGCACAAACATACACGTCTGGGGGCACCCATACATGTCCCCCCCACATGCCTCTTCCCTCCTGCTCTCCGTCCTTTCCCGACGACAAGGACAAGGACAGAGCCGGGGGCTGCCGTCACACAGAGCTGTGCATTGGAAAGGGGTCTGTGGTACTTTATATTTTACACCCAGCAGGCTTCTGTCCGCCGCAGGGCGTAGGCCTCACGGCCGGTTCAGCTCTGCCCATTTCTTCCACTCTCACCCCCCGAGTGGCTTCCCCGAGTGTCCCGTGGTCAGGCACATCGCTGCCGACGGTTTTCCTGGTGCCCGAGTTTCACGCCCTTCCGGGAGGGTCTGCGTTAGGGTCCCCGCGTCACAGCCGAGGAAGCCGAGGCTCAGAGCTGGTGTGGCTGCCTCGGGCCGCACGTCTGTCTGTGTGAGCCGCCCTCCAGGACGGGCGGACCGGGGCCAGTTCCCGAGGGTGCCCCGCCCCGGGTGGGGTGGGGGTCCCCGCCCTCTTAGCTCGGCTAACCTTTCGTTTCTTTCAACCGGGTGTGTGTTCTGTCAACTCAAACAGGACTGCAAGCCCCCGAGGATGCGTCCGGTAGTCTGTGCATAGTACTTGTCGTTCAGAAATAAGCAAAAAAAGAGCATTATGAGGAAGAGCAGAAAACCCCCAACGCACAGAAGGAAAGTGGTAACAAAACGTGGGAGCAGAAATAAATCAAGCTGCAAACAGTAGACCAGTAGAGAAAAGCAACAGAACCAAACGATCGATAAGAATGATCAGCCAGGATAACTAAGAGAAAAAGAGAGAAGACACAAGTTTAAAATATGAGAAATAAGAGGGCAACGTCACTGCAGATCCCAGGGCCTTTCAAGTGGCAGCGAAGGAATATCATGACAAACTTCAGACCCACAAAGCTGATAACGCAGGTGCAATGAACCAGTTCCTACGGACACAATCTGCTGAAACCCACACAACAGGACGACCTGTGTAGGCCTCCATCTAGTATAGACCTTGAGTGGATAATTCATAGCTTTTCAAAACAGAAAGCACCTGGCCCAGATGGGCTCACGGGTGGATTCCACCGAACGTTCAGGGAAGAGGGTGTATCAGTTCTGTCTCCCGTGTGCTGAGCGGGTGACGGAAAACCTCACGCGAACACGCGTGCTTCTTCCCGCCTGAGCACAATTCTTCTGCTGCTTATCTTGTTTCCGTTTTTCCTCCGACGTCCTCCACTGCACTGCGTTTGGGGTGTTTGGGTTTTTTTTGTATTTTCCTTGAAACTTTAACGAGCTTGTTGTTGGTTCTCTTCCAATGACTTTGTCAGTGTCTTCTTTTAGACGTTTAACCTTATTCTAGACTGTGGAATGCCGGCCCCGCATGCTGTTTACCAGCCCGGAGCCCGCCCACGCCCTCTCTGCATTCCAGCAGCTGGAATGTGTCCCTCCCTTCCGAAGCCCCGAGTCTCGTCTAAACGTCTCGTCTCAGCTTTCCGCCCCTCGGTCCCCTCCCAGGAATGTGCGGGAACCTCTCAACTGTCCTTGATTGTTATCTACCCCCAACTCAGCCCTCTCTCCTTTTTTTTTTAACTTCTAACCTTTATGTAGTGGAGGTCTCTGAAGGGTGGAGAACCAAGGTGCAGGTATGCACCTTCCTCAATGGCCAGCCAGAGCTGGCGGGTCCGTCATTTTAAGAAACAGTTTCTTTTCTTTTTTAAGATTTATTTGTTTATTTTTAGAGAGGGAAGGGACGGAGAAAGAGAGAGAGAAACATCAATATGTGGCTGCTGGGGGTCGTGGCCTGCAACCCAGGCATGTACCCTGACTGGGAATTGAACCTGCGACATTTTGGTTCGCTTATCTCCTTATTAAAATTTAATCTATATCCGCATATTGTGGATTTCCCGGTATCCCTTGTGCTATTGATTTCTAGTGTCATTCCATTTAGACTGGAACAGGCACTTCACATGATTTCAATCTTTCCGAATTTGTTTTGACATTTGTGGCCTCACCTGGATTCTGTCATAGAGACTGTGTCCCGTGAACTCGAGAACTTGTATTCTGCCATTGCCAGGTAGAGATCTTCATACCTGTTAGGTTCCGTTTGCCTGTTGTGTTGCTCAAGCTCCAATTCTCTATTTCCTTGTTGATCTCTGTCCTGGCCGTCCTGTCCATTGTTGGAAGTGGCTGTCGACGTCTCCTACTAGTCTCCTGTTCCAATCTACCTCTCCCCCAATTCTGCCAAAGTTTGCTGCGAGGTTTGGTGCATAAACAGTCATATTGTTATACCTTCTTTGCATATTGGTCCGTTTATCATTATACAATATACTTCTTTGTCTCTTTAGTAGCTTTTTAATTTAAAATTCATTTTGTCTGATGCTGCTGTAGCAGCCCCTGGTTCTGTCTGGTCACCATGGTGTGGAGCACCCTCCCCATCCCCTCCTCAGCCTGCGGACACCCTTGGATGTACAGTGAGTCCTTGTGCACAGCGTGTACTTGGATTTGGGGTTTCTTAATCCATTAAACCAATCTACGTCTTTTGATTGGAGAGTTTAATCCATTTACATTTAAAGTGATTCCTGACAGGGAAGAACTTCCAGTTGCCATTTTGTTCATTGTTTCCTGTGTGTATTGTAGCTCCTTTTTTCCTTCTTCCTTTTCTTACTGTTTTTCTTTGTGTTTAATTGTCTTTCTATAGTGAAATACTTTGATTTACTTCTCGTTTCCTTCTGTATATATTCTATAGAGATTCCCTTTGTGGGCACCTTTGAAATTACATAAAACGTAAACGTTTAGCATTCCATTTTAAACGGATAACAACTTAACTTCAATTTCATGCAAAACTCTACTTCTTTACTTAATTATATTCTTACCAAAAGCAAACACAATTGGAAAAGTTTAAAATGTTTGATTTGTGATGCCATTGAGAAATACAAAGTTCATGATAGTAAATAAAAGACCTATAACAACTCTGCGTGGAAAACGAGCAAACATTGTTGAAAGATGTCTTTAAATGGTCTACGTTAAGAAAAAAGCTATCCCATATTCGTGAATTGGAAAACTCGATGTTGTTACAATGGCAGTTTCCCCAGATTTGATCCATATATTCAACACATCCCCAATCAGAATCTCAGTAAGTCCCTTCTGTAGAAAGTGACACGCTGATTCAATTTATATGTAAATCCATAG
This sequence comes from Phyllostomus discolor, assembly GCF_004126475.2. Taxonomy (NCBI): domain Eukaryota; kingdom Metazoa; phylum Chordata; class Mammalia; order Chiroptera; family Phyllostomidae; genus Phyllostomus; species Phyllostomus discolor. The sequence continues at coordinate 1,339,380 of NC_040908.2, read as the reverse complement.
TACTTTAAAAAAAGCCAAAACAAACATAAAATGGACGAAGTTGGAGGATGTGCACTATCTGCTGCCGAGATTTACCAGCTGGCCTCACCAGTCAAGACCATGTGGTCGGGAGAGACCCGTCCCCCCGACAGCGGGGGCCAGGAAGCTGACCCACACACGACTCCTACTGACTTGCAACGCAGCTGACCGGGGTGGCTTGAGCGGTCAGGGCACTGAAGTATTTTTCTCATAGGGCGCCCGAGCAAATAGATAAACAATCACGTACAAAATTCACTTGTCTTCCCCCTCACACGCTCACATCGTTGTACCGAAGCAGCCCTGCCCGACTGGTTTAGTTTGAAGCGATGGCAGAAGTTCCGGGACCCTGAGCCACGGGGGCGTCTCACTCCCACTGTTGCCAAGAGTCCTGAACACTGAACGGTGGATCACCTCCAGCCCACCGTCGGCCGGTTCGAGTCGGATTCGCCTCTCCCAGGGGTCCCTGGTGACGTGCCCCTGTAGTTGCTGCGGCCCCTTCGTCCAGAGCCCCCAGAACCCAGCTTCACCTGGGCTCACCTTTGGGGCAGGTGGCCTCTGACAGGCAAATGGTTGTTGAATACCCAGGGGGATTGTTTCTTTCTCTTCTGTTCTCTTTAGTTTCTCTTTTTAAAACTAAAACATGAATTTCAGGGACAGAGAAATCGATGGGTACCAGACTTTTCAACACAACTGTGCCCGTTCTCCAGACTCCTGTGGTGTGTCTCCCATCTGAGCTCCTTTGTAACCTGGTTTGGTGGCACTGAGAACACTCCCCCCCCCCCAGAAAATAACTGACGGGAGAAACTTCGCCGTATTTGTCTCCCCACCATCTCCTGGAGTAAAGCAGTGAGGAGACGGCGGGGGGGGGGGGGGGGACCCCTGGGGTGGTAACAAACGCTCCGGCAGCCACTTCCTTCCCAGTTGCTTCCGCGGCTGAGAGAGAAACAGAAGCGAGCCACTGTGCAGCCACGCAGCCACACAGCGAACGGCAAACGTCTGGCGAGTTTCCTCTCTGCGGCGGGAGGCTCACTCCCCGCGCCTCCCCCACTGCCCCCCGGGATTGGTGCCCCAGCAGTGATGAGCATTCTGGGGGTGCACAGCAGGGTGGGGGGTCTTGGTTCTCAGCCCGAGACAGCCCTTCAGGGAGCAAGGGACGGGTTTCGAAGGCATAGCACCCGCTTGGGAGCGGCCAGGTCTCCGGGAGACCGCGGCCAGACCTCGCTGGGCTGTGGTTACCGAGCCAACGGGGCTGTTTCTCAATGTGCCTCGTGCACGTGCGGTTTGTCTAGACCGAGAAACCTTGAACGGGGGCACCCGAAGCCTCCCTCTTCCTCCCCATCTCCTGTTCCCGTTCAAGTTCACAAGCGTGTTTGAGGATCGGGCGTGAAGGTTCAAGCTAAAGCGGAAGCAAAGCCCTCAGACCCAGCCGTCCTGGTTCAGGAGACCCCGACCCCAGTTAGGCTGACGGACAGATGCCCCCGAAATCTGAGTGCGACCTCGGGCGAGAGTGACGGTCCCTGGGGGTTCATCCGCGCTGAAGCGGGATCTTCTGAGCGGGCGAAACACGGTTTCATGAATGCATTCTCCCAGCAAACAGGACGGCAGCTTTCTCTCCCATAAATATATACAAACAGATACTGAGGGTCTGGAAGGAGAGAGGCAAAAATAAACCGCACGGCAGACAGCGCTTCCTCTCCGCCAGCTCGGAGATGACATTTAAAAACACACACATATGCACCGCCGTCGATGACACGGGCTCGGGACACGCTGTCGTAAAATAATAGTTTGCATTAAACACTGGCTGCAGCGTCTTTCCTGCCAAAGTCTGGCTTGCTCGGCAGGCCTGGCGTAACCCTGAGCATCAGAATTAGAATAAAGCGGTGTTTGCAGAACCACGGACGACAGAGTCTGAAAAGCTTCTGTCCCTCCGAGAGGGAGACCGTTCGCTCGCCGTGGTGATGTGTTTGGCACCAGCTCCTCACGTCCCAGCACTCGAAATCGGCAGCTGTAAATGCTGCCGCTAATAAGCGACCTGTCGGGGAGCAAGGTGTAGTGTTTTAGATGTCGGTGGTCGCTGGTCTCTGCTCGTCAGGTTCCCTGTTGCTCTGACAGTACCTGCCCTGGCGACCCCCCCCATGGAGCCCCCCGGCTCCACCTTCTCGGGGTCAGGAAGGCAGCTGGGCCATGAGGGGCCGGACCAGCCACAGACGCCCTTCAGATCCGTTCCTCTCCCAAGTCTCGGCGAACCAAAGGTCCAGGTAGCAAAGGGTTCTCGGGGGGGAGGGTTCCTTTTGGTGGATTCAGATTTGGACAGACCCTGCCTTGACGCTCGTGGAAAACGCTTCCGTTGGAGCGCGTCTGTCTCGTGGACCGGCCCCTCGGGTCAGAGGGCTGTCCCGAGGAGCCGTCCCTGGGGGGCCCTCGGGCCCCTGTGTGTGTCCAGGTGGCGGGTGCCTGCAGGGACGTCGGGGTGCACGGCGTGTAACGTCACAGTTGAAGTCTAACGCACATTACAGAAAACGTGTGCGAGCCAAACCACGTGCCGCTGGATTTTCAGGAAGGGCGCACAGATGCAGGTCAGGAAGCGGACACCACCGGCACCCATGGGTGCCCACCCCTGAGGCCGCCCGTCTGCTCTCTGGGCCGGGGAGTTTGACCGGCCACGGCCAGAAACTTCCCACACACGGTCACACACAACTTACGCAGTGAGGCTGTTTGCAGGAAAGAAAAATGAATCCGAAGAAAAACTGAAAACTTTACCAAAAGCTCTTTTCTTGAGAAGCTACAAAAGACTTCCACTACATCACAGTATTCTGACGGTGCGGGCACCCTCCCGGGCCCAGCGGGGGGGCGGCAGGGCGTCTGCAGGGCCTGAGGGCCTCGGAGCAGACGATCCCCCGACCCAGGGCCCGGGGTGCCGCCCCTCACACACCACAGCCCTCCGCACGCACACACACGCACGCACACCACACAGGCACAGCACACATAGCACACATGCACACACACACCACGCACCACACATGTGCATCACACCTGCACGCACACACCACATGTGAATATGCACGCACACACATGTGCATCACACCTGCATGCACACACCACATGTGAATATGCACGCACACACATGTGCGTCACACCTGCATGCACACACCACATGTGAATATGCACGCACACACACGTGCGTCACACCTGCATGCACACACCACATGTGGATATGCACACAGGCACACTCGCTGCAGAGGGCTCGCTTGAGAAACCCTGGGCACCACCGGCTGGGGGCGTGGGGCCCGCCCCACAGCAGACACCTGCAGAGACGCGTGTGAGTGCGGGGTCTGTATGAAGACCCAGGCACTTCCAATATTAACCACCGAAATAAATGCAACCTCTGCATACACTTAGGAAAGACTGACAAAAATAAGAAAATTACTGTCCACCGCACCGCCCACCTCCAGCTTGCTCCGGACCTCCCCCCTCACCTCCCACCTGGAGTCACACCGCCGTCAGGCGCCCCGGGAAGTCACACCCACGCTCCGTGGTTTCTTCTGTTTGTGGAGCTGGAAGTCAGGGCCCAGTGAAGCCTGCAGGCGGAACCCCTGTGCCAGCCACACGTCGGGGCGTCCCCGCTGTGGTCCGGGCCCCACGTCCCCCCGCTGCCCTCGGGCTGGGCCGGGTCTCCCTGGAGCTGGCGACGTCCCCGCAGCCCGTGCCCAGGGCCGCTCCCTGCTGGCACCTCGGTACCTCAGGTCTCCCGGGAAGCACCCGAGAAACACTCGCTGTCAGAGGGCGGGTGTGACCACACGTCCTCTTCTTCCCCTCGAGGGACAGAGGACGGGCAGCACTGCGCGGGGGCCTTAGCCTCCCCGGGGCACCGACCCTGAGAATCCCTCACTGCCGTGGGGCAGACCTGCGGGAGGCGGGGGCGGGGCGCAGGCTCCCTGAGCTGTGCTTGTTCCCCTCCCCCCGCCACAGGCATTAGGGTAACGGGTGAGGGGATGGGGGCAGGGCATTCTGCTGGGACCTCATCTGGTTTAACCCTTACTGCGACCCTGACCCTGTCTCCAAGGTGTTAAAATTAAGAGTGCTGCTCAGGCTTCACAGAAGGAGAAGCACGTGATTTGAAAGATAAGGACCTCAGGCGTCTGACTGTGTGTGAAAACAATGAGTCACATCGCGAGACATTCTTGCCGGCGGACCGTGTCTTCCCCTAGATTCCTGGTAGGACCTTCGAGTAGGCAGTGCACGGTCACGTGACTCCCTGACACCCCCAGCCGGTGGAGAAGCTGCCCCCCGACCCCTGTCCCAGGGGGCTGGCTGTGCGGGGTCCCCCAAGCGCACGCGCTCCGACCGGAGAGCTCCGTCTGGGGTGCCGCTTCTGCTTGGAGGGTCTGTCGGTTTCACCAGAACTGTTCGTCTGCGTCACCCCCCTTTGCTGGCAGAAACCCAGGCGTCGGCCTCAGCAGCTAACCGTCTGACAAACGGCAACACACCATCGCCGAGCAGTTCTTGCAAAGAAGCCTTGCCCTCCGACCCGGCAGGAGGGCCACCCTCGCGTTTACATGACGTAACTTCTGTAGCCGCTGTGGCCCCAGCTGGGACGCAGCTCCGCTCCACAGACACTCAGGGGCCAGGCCCCGGGCGGGACCCGAGGCGTGGGACCGCCCCGCCCTCATCGATCTCCCTAATCTCCCTGCCTGACGGTGTCGCACGCCAGTGCACGCCTCCCTTTGCGTCTTCCTGATCTCTGTGCGTGTGTGCGTGTGTGTGTGTGTGTGTGTGTGTGCACACACACAAGCCTCCACGGATGCACCCCCAGAACACCCCGGGGGCAGGGGAAACGCAGGCCAAGTCTGGGCTGTGGTGGCTTTCATCGCTCCCTCCCCGTGTCTGCTCCAAGAGGGGCTAGGGCCTCTGTTCCTGCTGTGAGGGACCCCCCTTCCCTGGGCTGCCCCCTCGGCCACCTCCCCACGAGTATAAATGCTCGTCCTCTGTCCTCCTCTGGGACCCCGACTGCCCTGCCCGCCGCCTCCTCCTCGGGCTGAAGCCTTGGCCCCAAGGTCTGGGGCTGCCTCGCCGAGGGCTCTGCCCAGGGCTCAGAGGCGGGGGCTGTAGCGTGGAGCCCTTTGCCGGGTGGCCCCGAGTCCCGCGTCCCTGGCCTTCACGGGTATCAGATTCTCGGAGAGAAAAAAACCCAGGTAAGCCCGTGTGTTTGGTTTCCTTCTCCCGACTGCGCAGCTGGTGCCTGCAGCCCCTGCTCATGTGCACACTCTGTCTCGCGGGGGCGAGCACCGTTCACACAAGGCAAGGATCCCACTTCCTTTGTGGCAACAGCCGGGCAGACGCGTTTTAAAGGAGGCTAATTAAGGAGTGGTTTTCAAAAGGTGTCCCTGTAAGAAAGAGCTCGGGAGATGAGGGGGGAAACGGAGCCTGGACCGCAGGAACGGACGTGAGCGCCACGGGAACGCCCCTCCCGGTGCGGTCCCCCTGTCCCCCTGTCCCCCTGTCCCCCCGAGCACCGGCCCGTCCGCACCAGGGGAGGGGCGGGGGGTGAGGCCGTAACGGGGCCTCTCCGTCGTCCAGTAAGCGCAGTGACCGTGAGCTGTGCCCGCTGTCCAGCCCCCCGCCCCCTGGACGTGCCTGTGTGCACACCCAGCGGCCCGAAACCGGGTCCCCAGCCGCCGCTGCTTCTGGCCCTCTGGGCACTGACTGTGACTAGTGGCCGCCATGATCCGCATTCGGATGTTTAGAAAATGCCCTTTAGCCGTCCTCACAAAGATCGTAGGGACGCGGCCCGACTCCCGACTCCCGCGTAGGCGCTTTGGGGGATGCCACTTGCGAGCCCAGCACTTCCTCTCTGGCCGGCAGTGCACGCCGTTTTTGCTGAGCGTTTCCCAGTGCGACCCACCTTCGCTCGGGGCTCCTGGGTTGACCGCCGGGGGCAGGGGCGGGGCCCAGGTGGCGGAGGTCATTGCCGACGTGACGCCGTGTGGCCCGGGCTCCCGTGAGTGACAGAGACACGGAGGTCTGTGCAGGGGTTGAGGGTCGCCTGGGTTAAAATCCATGACTCCACGCAGGACCCTGTCCACTCGGATTGACTCAAAAATTTTCCCCTTTCCTGTCCTGCTCTTCTTGATGAGTGTAATAGAACTGCTAACAGAAAAAAAAAAAAGTCATTTTTATCACTCTTACTGCCCTTTCTCTAAAGAGGAAATTTAGCCGGAGCGCGCTCTGGGAGTCTTGCGTTTGGGGTCAGCCCAGCGTGGAGCCCAGCCGGGCCCGTGCGTGCTGTGCGGAGGGGTGGGGGCTGGAAGTCGGGGTGATCCACCGGCTCACCAGATGGGGACCTCCCTCAGGCAGGCTGCTGAGGGGCCAGCCTCAGTGTCCCCAAAGTGAAAAGGGGGAGGACGTCAAGTGGGAGAATGAGGGAGATCTGTGGGGGGCTCCCCTGAGATGAAGGCACGACCCCCGAAGCACCAGGCTGAGGTGATGTTTCTGATTCGCCCGTGGCTGCCGCAAAGCAGAGAAGACCCAGCCTCCCCGGCCGCCCGGGGTGAGGCGCAGCCCTGCCTCGGGTCACCGGAACGCCCCACCGGACCCTCTAGCCCGCCACGCCCACCCACCCACGGCCGTGAGCGTGACCGTGGCCCAGGGAGGAGCGGGCGAGGCACCCACGTTCCCCGAGGACAGGATCCTCGTTCTGAGTCATCGCCGCCTCCCCCCAGATGCCAGCCTCTGGGCCCCAGATGGCGCGTTGGCTGGGGGTGAGGGGGAGGTGAGCGGGGGCCCGGCCCCAAGGAGGAGGCCTCGTCACTCGCAGGGCCTCGTTTCCCTGTCCCCGCTGGTGATCTTTAAGGGTTCGCGCGCTGGAGGAAGACGCTGTAGGCACGCCGGCCCCCGGGGACAGTGCCACTGCTGTGCCCGCCCGTCGGGGAGGGGCCGGGCTGCTCTGCCAGCCGCGGGAAGTGGGACAGCGCGGCAGAGGGGGGCCGGCCCGTGCGTGGGTGAGTCTGTGCAGGGCCCCTGCCGCACCGCCAGCTGCCGCCGGCACCTCCAGTGACTTCCACGCCGTGGGCTTGGCCGCCCCAGCGGGGGGCAGTGCACTTGGAACCGGTGACCAGTGGAGATCCTCTCGGAGCTGGGAACTGCACCCACGGGGTGTGGACACAGAAGTGCGATGGCAAGTGCGGGCTCGGAGCACCGGGGCGCGTGGGGGTCACGGGGAGCTCGCTGCAGCTTCGGGCCTGTGTCCCTGCCCGAGGGGCCTCTGTCCACCCGGAGAGGGACTCTCGGTCAGCACTGGGATGAGTCTTCTCAGGCCGTCGAGAAACGGCGTTTCAAACCACAGAGCCCTGGACAGACACGGGATGACGGCATCACACCGACAGCTAAACCCGGGGGGCCGAGCAGACCCCTGGTCGCAGCAGGCAGGACAGCCCTGCTGGAGTGCACACGGCGGCCAAGGCCAGACGGGAGCAGCAGGGCGGGTGGCCCCCGCCCCAGGGCCGAGCGGGGCCGCGGCCAAGGGGGGCTCTGCAAACAGCCCGCCAGGCTCTCGGAGTGGGCGGTGCTGATGCTGTGTGGACGCCCGAACCCCTCGCTCTCCGCCGCCCTCCCTGGCCTGGCCGTCTTCTCCAGGACGTAACAGGAAAAGGTAGCCCATGAACGGGAAGCCGAGGCACAAAAATCTGAGAGCAATGCCGTTTGTACTTGAAAATAAGTCCAAATAATTAGGGCTTATGCTTTCTCGATGCATCAGCATCCTCCTCCTCCGTGAAAGGAGCCGTGAGGACGGGAATGCCATCGGCTTCTCTGCGTGCGGCTGGGCGTGCCTGAGTCACCCTGTCTCCCCCGCCCCCCAAGGGAAAACCAGAACCGGGGACAGGAGAGCTTCAGGAGCCCCTGGTTCCTGCTGCCGCGCCACTCAGGGCAAGTGCGAGTGAGGGCCCCCCGTGGCTCCCGTGTTCCCTGGGGTCCGTGTTGGGGGCATGCGGGTCCCCAGAAGCCAGCTGCTCCCTGTGTCTGGTATTAGCCAGAGAGACAGCTGTCGCTGTCCACATTGTGAGGGAAAAGCGGAATTTGCTGGAAGGCTTTATTGGCCGGGTGGACCCACTTCCTGTGGGCTTTCTCCAGACCTGGACGCCGAGGGGAGAATGACGAGGTGGATGCTGCTGCCTCAGGGCCTGGGGGAAGGGCTCTCAGCGGGCCTGCAGCGAACACGGCATCGGGGTTGATGTTGGCTACACCGGGCATGGAGCCCTCGGGCGGCTGTCTCCTCCATTCCGGGTGTCAGTCGGCCCACGGTCCCTCCCTTCGTCTGGAACAGAGCTCGTCCCGGGTTCGAGAGCTCGCGGGCCCCCACGCTTGTCCTGCCGATACACGCCCCACCTCAGAAACGCAAGCACACTGTCCACCAGGGCTGCATGTCTGCTCCAGACCAGGGTTCACTAGTGGGCATCGTAAGGAGGCCCCGAGAAACACGTCCATGGGATGAGACCGGGATACTAGCAGCTGTCTTGCCGAAAGTCAAAAGACAGCGCCGTCGCCTGCATATTTTAATACTAAGTACTAATTTTGATGATGCAGTGTGCATATTTGAATAATTATCGTACGAGTGATGTATTGGATTTAATCAGAGCCTTATTTGCAGCGCTCTTGGCCGGAAATAAGTCGAGTAAATCTCTCCGACCTGCATCAGCGCTGGCTCCTGCCCTGTCTGTCATCTCCAAGATCTCAGCGAGAGACAGATTTGCCTTTATTATGGATGGCCTTTCATGGGATGCTGAGGACAGAAAAATATAGTGAATATTAACCCACTCTGGTGTCCTGTTCTTTGGTGTTGTGGCATCTCTGCTTGATTCCTTGTGACATTTTAAGTGTAAGTAACTAGAGCTCGACTCCAAAGCCATTTATTTTTGGAAAAAGATAAAAATTAAGAAAAGGGTATGAAACTGGAGACCCCAGGAGCCACTCCCAGTCTGGGGGGCTTCTGCCTTTCTTGCTTGTTAAGAAGCCATATCCAGTGGTGTCATTTTTCTGAATAAATAAATGCATGATATAGTTTAAACAATAAGAAAGTACCATAATTTTTGTATCATTTTAGTGTGAAAACTACATTTCCCCTTAAAAATAGAAGTTCTCTTAGGAAGGAAAATAAAGGTAAATGGGAGATAGTGTCAGAAAGCTGGAAAAGAAACGTTGGTTTATCTAAATATTAACGGTGAATATTTTTACACGTTCTTTTCCCCACGTTCTTGAAGCCAGCAACGTAAAAATGAAAGAATAGCAACAATAAAACTAAGGCCTTTGTCCCGCGACCCCTTCAAAACCAGATCTTGAAGGAACCAGTTCAGAGCGGTTTGGGTACCACCACGGTTTCCGGGATGTTCCGTGCATTAAAAACGTCAGTGCCACTGGAGAATGTAAAATACGCGCATCTGTCTCCACTCAGTAACTCGACGTCAGTGTGAACCCGCACCTGGCGGCGCGGAAGGACGCGATGCAGAGGACCAAAGCCCTCCTGGGGTCTGCCCCGGGGTCTCCGTTCTCTCACCGGCGTCTGGGAGACGTCTCACTGGAGACGCCGAGACCGTCAGGCGGAGGGCCTCGGGGGAGCATCGGGATGAAACCGCCACGCCAGCTCGCTCCCTGGGCGGCGGCGCCTGGGGCCCAGCTGCGTTCCTGCGACACCCCGACCCGCTGCGGCCTTGGGGCTGCAGGGCGGCCCAGACACACACAGCTCAGCTGTCCCGGGGCCCATGTCCCCAGGGACGTCCTCGGCCTCTGCGGAGGAGGACGGGGCTCCGTCAGCCTCATCGGAAGGCCACCCGGGCAGCCAGTGCCCGGCACCGTGGCCGCGTCCTGCCATCCGTCGAGCCCCAGGAACGGCTGGGCCGAGTGTCTGCCTCAGGGGCGCTTTTGGTCCGGGCTGAACAGCCTGTCGGGTGTAGGCCCCGCGCGCCTGGCCCCTTCTTGGGGTGGTGACCTGCCTGCGAGAAGCTGTCCCCCAGGGCAATCCCTTGAAGCCCCAGGCTCTGGCCTCCCAGGGCTCAGATTTCTGGGTCTCGGCGCTGGCTGGAGAGAAAAGCAAACAAACTCCGCTGAGACGCTGGGGGAGGCGGGGGGGCGGGGCCTGCGGCCGCCTTATCTGGGCCCCTGGAGCCCGTGTGGACAACAGCCTCTGTGGCCGCACCATCCCGCCCCGGTGGGGTCTCTCTCCACACCTCCCCCTGCCTCCCCTCCCCTGCCCCCCAAAGCGCTGTCCCAAAAGCCAAGTGGAGTTTCCAGTCCAGCCAGCGAGGGAACGGCACACACAATGCTTTGTTTTTCTTTCTGAGGCATCAGCGTGAAGGCTTTCCTGTGTCCCAGAACCCTCGGGGCCCCCAGCTGCGGTGGATCGCAGCACTGACCCCGCCCTCCGCCGCCACGCTCCCCCCAGAGGTGCCCAGCGCACCCCGTGTTTAACAAGGACCCAGGAAACCCTTTTCCCAGCCAGGCGGCCAGAGCCAGCAGACGCCTGCAGGAAAGAGCGGCCCCCACCCCCCGGGGGCAACTGAGCCTCTGGTGTCTGCCCTGCCCACTCCTGAGAAGTTTCTGGTACTGTGACAGGGAAAAAGCAAGTAACAGCCCTGGCTGTGCCTCGAGACCTGGTTGGTTCAACACCGTGCCGGGCCCGTGGGAAAAGCAGCTGCTGACGCGTGTGCACGTGTATGCACGTGTGTGCACGTGTGTGGAGGACGGACACAGAGGAGCCGGCCCAGCGGAGGCCGGTGGCTGGCTCTCACCTCCTCCCCGTCACGAAGTAGCACCTTCCGAGTCTTCTGCTGCCGTCCCGTGAGTTTCCCTGTGGTCAGGCTGTCGTCAGTGAGTGGGTGAGTGAGAGAGACGCCGGGTTGTTTTCCGCACACAGAGGGGAGGTGACACTGAGACCGCCACGCCGAGACGCCCGAGCCCCTTCCCGGCGGTGAGGAGCAGGCCTGTGCAGACAGATGCACATGTTTCTTCTGAGTTCTCTGTAATAATGCCAATGTGCTACTTTTCTAGTGGAAATGCGTGCAAGTTTCACTAATGTTGGCTTTCTGTCCTAAACCTCGGGGCAGAAGGAGGTGGAGAAATTGCCTCTAACCTGTAAACAGAGGATTTGATTGGCGCTTAAGATACCATTGGGATCGGGGCTCACAAGGTGGAGTGCCAGGTGGGGGGAGCCTCCTCCTGTTTTCTGTGAGTCTCATTAGAATCACAGTGAAGCCAGTCTGGGGAGGGGGCAGCCCAGGGGCCTGGGGGTCCGGGCCCTGAGGTGCCCAGCGCACCTCCCCACCCCCAGGAAAAGTCACAAAAGGAGGCGAGTCTTGGGGGGTAAATGTCAATTAACATACATTTCCATCATAAAGGGACATCGAGCCATTCCAAACCCCTCCACTGAGTGACCCATTTCGGATTGAATAGATGAAGCCTTTTTCTATTTCTTCACTAGTGTTCTTTCCTCTCCTCACACCTGGGAGCCCTGGGAGGGGGGTAGGGAAGGGAGGGAAGGACTCCCTGACTCCCTGCTGTGATTTACCGCAGGTGACCCGTCCGACAACAAGCCCAGGAAGATGCCCCTCCCGACCGGATACGTGTCCCTTCAGCGTGTTTGTTCGAGCGGCTTCATTTGAGGTTCTTCTCACCAGGGTCAATGTGGGGAGAGCATTTCTAAGTGAAGGGTGTCCTTCCTCCAGGGAGTCAAATCGATCCAACAATATATGTTCTATCACTATTTAATATATTACATGTTATGTAAATATTCATATAAACAAAAATTCATCTGACATATGCTAATATGCAGTAAGCGTACGCTAGTTAACGGATTATACAAGTCACATTTATACCGATTACACACACCAAGAAGACCTGTCGGGCTTTGGAAGGCGTTCTTACCTTCAACTTGAGGCTGTATTCCAAGCCTTGGCCCACGCACCTTAAAAATGCATTTGAAGCCCTGGCTGGCGTAGCTCAGTGGATGGAGCGCGGGCTGCGAACCAAAGCATCACAGGTTCGATTCCCAGTCAGGGCACATGCCTGGGTTGCAGGCCATGGCCCCCAGCAACCGCGCATTGATGTTTCTCTCTCTCTCCCCGCCCTTCTCTCTCTAAAAATAAATAAATAAAATCTAAAAAAGAAAGTATTTGAACTTAAAGCACAAACTAGGTTCCCAAAGACGTTGGCCGCTGTGTTTCCATAAACTGAGAGCTCTGGGTGCGACCTGGGACCACCGCCCAGGTTCGAACAGGAAACCCCAGCTCAGGAACAGTGCCGGCGAATCTGTGCTGGCCGGGGTCTCCGATGAGACTTGTTTTAACCTCTGTTTGCCCTGGAAAAATGACCAAGTGGAGGTCTGTAGGCCCTGGTGGGACCAGCCCTTGGGAACCCAGCATCGAAAACCGGAACACTCAAAAAACGCCTCACGAGTGCGCTGCCTGCTCAGGCCTCGGAAAGGCCCCCGAGGCCCCCAGGACTGTGCAGACCCCTTCCTCCTTGGCGTCCTCAGGCCCCCGGGCCGTCCGTCCATCCGCTGGCCGCCCACAGGCCTCTCTCTCGGGCCCCGAGGTCGTTCTGTCTCAGGGAAACCAGCAAACTGGGCCACTCGTTTGGACCCCGATCTCGGAGCAGGAGAAAGAGCTCTCATCGTCGCAAGCACGGGAGCAGCGGTGGGCTCCGTGCCAATTCCCACATGCCTGTGGCATCCGGGGGGTCAGGGACTGTTTGGTTTAGGAGGCCACCTGGACACGGTCTCGCCCTCTTTCTCCCTGTGGAAGCCAGGGGGAGAGGGGGACCTGCCATAGTGAGAACGAACAGAATCGCCCAGTTGTCCCCCGGCGCATCCGCTGCCCCTGGCGCGTGCAGCCCTCTCTCCAGCCTGGAGCTGGGACCGGGTCGGCCCGAGGTGCTCGGTGTTCGGTGCTCGGCGGAGATTCTTCCAGCGCTGGGCACGCCGGTCCCGCAGCCCAAGGCCTCTGGCCAGCTGGCAGCCTTGGCGTCGCCTTTCCTTCACGGCCCAGAAACCAAGGAGCCCTGATGCTGACGGAAAGCAGCAGCTTCCGGTCCAAGAGACCCGGAGAAGCACGTGGGCACGAGAAGTCGCTGTGAGAAGGACTCCGGGGCTCTTCCTGGGCACGTCCGAGGCTCAGGCCGCAGCGGGTGACGTGGGGCCGAAGTGCCCCGTGTGACAATCGCGCTGCACAGGGTCGGTCACCCGGGACAGCCAAGAAGGGACGGCGCGGGCAGGTATCACGGTCCAGGCAAAGCAGTAGACGAATAACAACAACAACAACAACAACAACAGTAGTAGATGAGCTCTGACTTCGGAAAGCTGAGCTAGCCGCAGTGGGCACACCAGGGTCCTTATAACCGACAGAGAGACCCGTGTTTGACGTGGAGGAAGAGACTTTTTAAAATCCGTGCTGTTCACGCCTCGTGCCTCGCGGGCTCGGCCGCCTCCCCCGCCCTCGCCCGGTGCCGGTGGGCGGCGTGAGCGGAGACGCTGCGGGTCCGCCCGGCGGCGGCGACAGATGCTGTTGTCGTCGCGGTGATCGTTGCCACCACCGTGGCGAATAGGAGGACAGTTGTGAGGGCTCACGCAAGCCCCCGTCCTGGGCCCCTGGGGAGACGGCGCGTTTCGGCGCGTCCTGCAGCTCGCCGGCAGGTGGGGGAACGGTGCTGGGTGCCAGGCCAGGCGCCCCGCCGGCGCCCGATGGGCCGTTTTTGCTGGTGGCGGAAATGTGCTCCCCACGCCAGCCGGGCGAGGTAAGCGCCACGTCTCAGGGGCCGGGAAGAGGGCCGGTGCGCGGCGGCGTGCTGGGCGCACCCGGTGTCTGCTGTCTGGGGGGCGCCGGGAAGATGAGGCCAAGTTCAGCCACGCGGAGTTTTGGTTGTGAAACCCCCTCCGCGTGTCTGTGCACAGAGCGTCTGTTGGGGTTCATCGAAATCAAACGTCTGGGGGCGGAGGGAGAAAACGACACTCGGTTCGGGGGGGGGGGGGGGGGAGGCGGGGAGAGGGAACCCCGCCTCCGCCTGCCCCGAGGGAGACCAGCTCGAGTCCAAGAACCAATGTTCTCTTTCCCACGTCGTCACAGGCAGGGCGAGGCGTTCGGGGAGAGACGAGATGGGGAACAGGGCCACAAAGCTGTGGGCTGAGGACCAGGAAGGAGGAGCCCCAGGGTGTGGGGAGCTGCAGGGGGAGGAGCCCCCGGGTGTGGGGGGCCCCGGGGGAGGAGCCGGGACACACTGTCCTTGCTGGAGGCGGGGCCTGGGAAGGAGCCCCGAGCGGCTGTGGCTGCGTCCCCTGGCAGCTGGGGAGCCTCCCGATGGAGCAAGACCTGCAGGCGGGGCCCCGGCCCTGGAGCAGCAGAGCCCTTCAGTCAGCACCGAGCATCTCTGAGCCTCGTGCTCACTGAAGCACCATTTGTTTTCAGGAAAAAGTGACGGTTGTTAGCGAGCGTCATCTGTGTCCTGTGAGGGGCACCCCTGAAAGGCTCAAGCCTCGGGCTGCGGGGGTTTCTCTTGACAAGTGGGTGGGTGTCTCCAGTGTCTATGATGATGGGGGGTGGCCTCTGACCGCCCCCCCCAAGTCAGGGCCCCTGCAGTGAGGCTCACGGAGGGGCCGGCCCCGCTCGCCCAGCTGTGATGTGGTCCGGGAGCTAGCAGACCGGCGCGGTGTCGGCAGAGGTCTGGGAGAACATGTCGCCCAGGTGAGACGCGGTCCAGGCAGCGTGCACAGACGCGCCGGGCAACCCGGCAGCCCTGAGCACTTCCAGAAAACTCCACCGCCTGCCTCTCCCGGCGCCCAGTGGGCCAGCGCGTGCCCTTCCCCCCCAGGGAACCCGCGCTCCTCCACCCTGGCGTGCTCGCCAATCCCGCCTCTCCGTCAGGAACGGCCTCGGTGTTCTGTCATTGCCTCCTCTCTTCTCGCGGGGCAGCAGAGGGGGGCGGGGGCAGAAAACGCAGGCGGCGGCCGTGGGGCTGCGGGCCGATGTAAGGGTGGGGGCCCGGCCGCCCAAGGTGGATCTCAGGGTGCACGTCACCAGTGGGAGGGCAGCAGGCGGCCCGCCACGGCTGAGGGGCAGTCAGTGTGCGTGTGTCATTGCCCCGTGGTGAGCGGGGCGGGAGCCGGCTGTGCTTGCAGGGGGCCGGGGGGGGGGGGGGCGGGCTCGGCGCGGCTCCAGGGAGACCACCAGCTCCGAAAGGGTGCCATGCTCTGGGCCTTGCGTGTAAACCTCACAACACAACCTCTGGGACGCAAGGTTGTCAGCTCAGGGTCATGGGCACCCACGGGAGTCCCCACTCCGGAGTGCAGTAAAGAGAAGACTCTAGGACCAAAGAGGTCAACTGCAGGATGCCATGGCTGTGACGCGGCCCCGCACCAGGCCCCCCCGGGGGGCTCAGCTCTGCTCTGCTCCCGTGAGACACGTTCGGTGTTTCCGCACAGCCAGGGGCACGCAGTGTTCGGTCCCCGGTGGGAAGGGAAGGGAAGGGAAGAGAAGGGAAGGGACGGGGCTCCCCGGGCCAGTGGAACTGACTTGGAGCGCAGCCGGGCCTCAGCACAGCCGGCCGTCCCGAGCCGTCCCCGGACGCACTGCCGCCCTCCGCCCTGGTGGCCGCCTGTCCCGGAGAACCCACTCATCTCGACTCGGTGGCCGAGGGCCAGGGAGCCCGAGCGTCTGCGCTGCAGAGCTGAGCAGAGGCGGGCTGGGCCCCGGGGGGCCGGCTTGGAGCCGCCATCCCGGGTCCGCTCCCAGGTGGAGGAGGTGAGCCCGGGAGAACGGCGAGAGCGGGGTGGCTCAAGAATCCCTGAGCTTCGCAGGACTCCCTGCCGCGCTTTTCTCTGTGTTCGCCTCTGGCTCGAGCCGCAGACTTTACCTTGTCGACCTGGGAATCCCACGTGGGGACTCCGGTGGACCTCGGGGCGGCAGCGGCCCCAGCAGCGACCCAGTCACCTCTCCCTGCGGCCAGGGCTCCGCTACTGAACTTGGAAAAAGGGAGGAGGGGGAGGAAGCAAAATCTGACTTCCGCAGACACTCGGTTTGAGCTGAAAACGAACTCCCACTAGACTCAGACTCTAGAAAACTTACTTCTCCCCTGGGAGAAAAAACGCAGTTTTGCATTTGTATCGACTTGTAAACAGAATGAGTGAAACGAGGTTGACTTGCGAGTGAGCCCGTCACCGATTCCTGAGGCCGTCCCGGTGTCCGGTGTCCCGTCCCGAGAACCCGGGACACGCCGTCCTGGAGAAGAACAGGGAAAGCAGGTGGTCAGCTCCTTCCAGGGGGGGGACGGGGAAGGGGTGTTCGGAGCCCCACCGCACGGAGGGCCCCTCTCTGACGAGGGTCAGAACTGTGGGTCCAAGTTTCAAATGGGCCCCAGTTAAAGAAGCCTTATCAGCAGAGTCACAGGATCTGGAAACACGCTCCACTGTTCTTACCGTGGGACCAGGGCAGCGGAACTCACGGGGCAGCACCCAGACCCTGGAGTGCCGACGGGCCCACCCCAGGAGCAGACCAGCGGACCAGGTCCTGTGCTCCAGGGGGTGCAGTTGATACTCTAGAAACTGCGGCCTGGCCCGGAAGGGGACGGACGGGTGCCATGTGGGGAGTGCGTGGCCGGGAGGGGGGCCCCAAGGAGGAGGTGGTGGAGAGGGTGCTGGGACAGGAGTCGGGGTTACGGGGAGCCGCGGGGAGCCCTAGGGAGTGCGGGGCACCTGGACAACACAAACGAGGTTGGCTCCTCCCGGGAGCAGGGAGCCGGCGGAGAAGGGGCTCCCTGCTGTGGGGCGACGGGGGCCAGGGAGCGCGGGGGGCTGAGTGTCCTGCCAGGAGCCGGGCCCTGCCGTGCGTGGGGAGCCGCCGGGGGCGTGAAGGGCTGCAGCCCTGGATCGAGTCCTGCCTGTGTCGAGGCCGCTCCTGCGGCAGCTCCTGGGGCAGCGCAGACACGGGCCGCAGGCGTGCGCCGGGAGCCGGGCTCCGCCAGCCGCCCAGCCAGCCCCTGGAAAGGACCGAGGCGGCACCGTGGGGCAAGGGCTGGGGAGCCCTCGAGAGCCCCGTGGTCCCCCGTCCCCGGGCTCACGTCTCAGCTCCACTTCCAGGCCGAGCGCAGCCGCCGCCTGTCCAGAGCCTCACCCAAGCACCGTGGTCTTGAACTTGAGGGTCATCTGACTGCTCTTCGGGAGGAGAAATGCCCACGGACTCCCCGGTGGACGGAAATGAGTTTCCTCGCCGTGAGCGTTCTCTAGCGACGGAGCAAGGGTCACCGCTACAGCCCCCGCTACGGCTGCAGTCTCACCGAGTCAGGGAGCGTGTGCGTTCAGTCCCGGAGAGCGGCAGAACCGGCACCCTCCGAGTCAGCCGGCCGCCGCCGCGGAGGGGTGTTCTGCGAGGTGAGAGCGGCGGAGTGGGGCTCGGGGGCGACAGTCCGCCTCGATGGCTCACTTGTCGCTCCATCTGTTCTTCTGGTTGCTGGTGTGATGGGGTCTGACATCGTTGTCCAGTTCACAGCGCAACACCAAGTTCGTTGTCAAACGTATATGAAGCAGGGGAGGGCCTGACGCTAATACAGTCTGGGGGGCCTTCGTCGAGGGTCTAAACGGACACCACGTCACCGTCGGTCCATCGTGGTGGAGCACCGAGCATCACGGCCGGCGCCCGGCCAGTGCTCGGTCAACCCGGACTCGTGTCTGTCGGCTTGCACATGGACCCCAGCAGAAGTCTTAGCTGCAGCGACCCCCCGAGGGGCGGAGCCTGTGCAGCGCCGTCCGCTCCAAGGACTCCCCGCTGCCCGGAGCGGTTCAGCCAGAGTTCTCTGCGTCACGGGAACTGAACGGCTCCACCGTTTAGCATGGAAGGACCTTGAGAGCTTGCTGGGAGGCTCTAGCAGGGGCACGCAGCTACTCGCATGCCTTGGACCGAGACCGGCCCTGTCCTCTAGCTGCGAAGGTCGTCCTCTTCCACCGAGCGCACAGCTGGGGAGGGACGCACATGGATCAGTGCGGGAGGAGGGGCGCCCGCCTCGCCAGCCGGATCAGCCGAGCGAATCCTGGCGATCGCTGGGGTGGCAGATGTCGCAGCCAGATGGCCCGGAAGAAGTGACCGAACGGGCCAGGTTGTCAACGCAACCCCGAACACGCCCAGGCTCCCAGATGTAAGGAGCCGTGCGGCCCCTGTGCATGAGCGGGTCTTGGAAACGCGCCCCGATGCCTCGTTGGGGCTGCCCCGCCGCCGTGCCTGTGAGCGCTGCCAGGGGCTGCAGCGGCTGTGTGGTCACAGCTGCAAGCAGAGGGTGTCCGGACTTGGACGCCTGCTGATGCCCCCTGTGACGGGCATGTCGGGGAGAGGCGGCCCTGGGGCCTTGCTTCGGTCTCCACGGCACTGCCGTGGTTATAAAGGCAACAGGGATTTGCCCAGTTTCAGGGATCACGTAGGGTCACGAGTAAGCTGTCAACAGGCGTCGGAGCGCAATGCCACGGTGGCATCGCTCCTGACCGAAAGGAGAATCAAACATCTAGATAAAAACTAAATAGCCGCCCCTCCCCAGCCGTGTCGGGGGAGGTGTGCGTGACTCCCCGGTAACAGTGAGCACGCTGCCCACGCGGGCCAGCCCGTGGCTCCTCCCGCCCAGCCTGGTCTTCAACAAACAGGCGGTGAGACGCTGGCTCCCACGGTGACGCGAGGGGCAGGGAGAGGAGAGGGCGGGTTCCACCCCGGGGCCCTTCCTGTCCGCCTGCCGGGTCCACAGAGACGGCACATCTCCCGAGGCTCGCTCTCTCTTTCAAGCCCTGTATTCGAGCCCGGGACGTGTCCAGGGGGAAGCCCCCCACCCCACGTTCAGTAGCAGAGGGGCGGGTGTGGGGGGCCAGCCAATGCCAGGCAGAGCCCCCAGGGAGAGCCAGCCTGGGTGCCTCTGCACCCTGAAAGGGACCGCTCCGCACCCCAGGGCGTCGTGGGTGCAGAACCACAGGAGGGTGCGCGGGGCCTGACGTGGTCGCCAGACGGGAATGGAGGGAGAGGAGGGAGAGAAAGAATGCAGAGAAAGAAGCTTCTGAATCGAGCCACAGGGACACCAAGCAATGGGAGAATCCCTGGTAAAAGGGCATCATGGGGGACTTGAGCTGGAAAAGGGCAGAACCACAGAAGTAGGTGATTTCTCACAGTTGCTCCCGCTGTGACCGGCGCACTGCGGCGGCAGCAGAAGGAACGTTCCCCGAAATAGAGTGTCCCCCGCCACCGCAGCTCCCCGACCGCCGCTCCTTCCGAGGCAGCCCTGGGGTTGGAGCACAGAGGTCGGCTGGCCGGCTTGCTTGTTTTTGGGGGGACAGGAGAGGAGGAAGGAGAATGGACAGGGTCGACTGTGATGGACCTGGGCAGGCTGTTGCCCTTCAGTTCCTTCTCTGCGAGGATTTAAAGGTAATAAAAAATATCAGAGAGATTCCGCCCTCCTTCCCGCTGCCACTCGGGAAGGTCACGTCGTGTTCCTCAGAGACAAACACAGGTAACTGCACCCCGGGGAGAAAAACCTGCTTTCTGCCTGGACAGGAACGGCAGAGTTCCGTGAGGACGGCGGCGTTTACCGTGGGACACCCAGTCGGGGGGGTCCTCTCTCCGTGCGGCACGTGTGAGCACGCGTGGCCCGTTCACGCCCTGTTCTGCCCGTCCGACGTCATCGGTGCGATGATAAACTCGCTCTCGGGACGGGGAGCTCCCTACCTGTGTGTGACCCCCGCCCCCACGCTCCTCCGAAGGTGGCTGGCCCGTAGTCTCAGGCTTCTGGTAACAGAGCCGCACAAAACAGGGATTAACTCATTGTCCGCTGCTTTATCTGCACGCAGACAGGCTGCAGCGGCATTTACATTTCAAAGCAGGGATTTAGTCTAAACGTTCAGATAAGCCTGCGAACACCTGCCTTTTAGCCTCTGCAAATAATATCTGTGTGTTTTTTTCTGGAAGGCAGCGGGGCCTATCTTATCATCAGCAGATAGGGTGTGAGTTAGAGGGGGTGGGAGTGAAGGCGGGTGGGGGTGGGGCCGCAGAGGGCACTGAAGGGGAGAGGAAGCTGTGCAGTGGCGGGGGGAGGGGGGGACTGCTGCTCAGAGCCTGCTAGCACTGGGCCTCCTGGTTTTTTCACCTCGTGCCCAAGGCTGCGCGTGTCCCAGGAGGAGGCTAACCTACCACCTGGCCCTGGCCCGGGACAGGCCTAGCTCCTTCCTAGTCTCCTGGGTTCCTTCCTGACCCGCCAGCTGTCCCCTCTCCCCGGTGAGGGGGGGGTGGCTGACAGCGCTGCCCCCTCCCCCGGCCCTCCTGCCCCCGCCCGGCCGAGCCTCTGAGAGAGCTGGGACTTGGGACAGCGGCGTGAACCTGCACCTCGGCTAGAATCTGAGGATGTGCCCGCCCACGTGCCCCCGCTCCTCTGGGGGTTCACATCACTCTCCTGGGGGGCAGGCATTGCTCCTCAGATCCCACTCTGCCCCCCGTAACAGCTGTTGTGAGGATAAAACGCAGGAGCGGACGCGAGTGCAAACTCAGGGTGTGGTGGTGTGTGCACAGGAGCTGCCTCTGTCCCCAGAGGTGGATTCTGACCGGGAGGCGAGGTTGGGGGGGGGGTACTGGCAGTGCCACCCGAGTCACACATGTGTCATCGTGTCCGGACACGGACGGCGCAGGGACAGACCAGAGCCCCAGGAGCTGAGTCCCGGCGGGAGGGCGGGGCTCCTGAGCAAGGCCACCGGGGACCTCGGACTTTTATCAGGAAACAGTCCAGCTGCCGTCGGCTGGACCTGCAGCGGGCCCCAGGGCCGTGGGCCTGCAGAGGGCCGCCTCCTTCCAGCGGTCAGCTCGGAGTCGGCGCTAAGGCCAGTGGGGCACAGAGGTCACCCCGCTGGCCTCCCATGGGCCGGGCTCTGTGCCGAGTGCACATCATACAAAATGCACGCGTGCACCGTTTGCTGGCCTGGGGACAATGCACTCCTCGCCCCTGACTCCGGGCACGCTCCGAGTTCGCAGGCAGAAGGTCAGTCCCGTAGGTGCCCCCCTGCAGAACCGCCCCCCCCCCCCAGGGAAGCCTCAGCCTGCGCTTGTGCTGCAGCGCAGCGCTGGGCGGGCGCGCCAGATTCCCCGCACCGGGACCAGAGCGGGCTCAGACTTCAGCGGGAAGTTTAGATGTGGTCCCAGGTGCTGCCTCTGGGGGTGCGGTTCTGGGGCGATGGCTCCTATTATTCAGTGCCCACGGGGGGGGGGGTCCCCCGCACTCTCCCCAGCCGTGTGCACTTTGGTCAGGCCGAGGCCGCCCACCCTGTCCAGGCCTCATTCTCCTGGCGTTTACGGTTCGCCTCTGTCTCAGAAGCTGTCGGTGTATCGTCTTGCTGACGCAGCTGCTTCAGCGCCCTGAGGGGCTAGCGGGCGAAGGACCTGTCCGGACCTCCCCTTTGTCGGGGAGCCCAGGCACCAAGGGACCAGAAAGACTTTGCTGGAACCCTCTTGTCCCCAGGGGGCCGCTTCCCGCCGTAGATCCTGGGGCCACCCCCCGGGAGGCCTCAGCAGGTGGGGGCGTCTTTTAAACCGAGGCACACGGCGTGCCTCCTCAGGGAGCTGCAGTCACGGTCTCAAACAAGACGCCTTCTTGCAGGCCGAGCGACAGGAGGCCGCCGATGTGGGGACCAGGGAGTCTCAGACAAGAAGGGGTGACGAGAGAGGAAAGGGACCGCTTGGCCCTTTGCAAGGCCCAGGACAGCGTGCGTCCAGGCACAGAGCACACCAGCTTGCTGTTCTGCGAGAAAAACATGCTTTTCCCCACGAGGAAACATCTTCAGAAATGCCCAAAAATGCTGAGTCAAAGCATACGCATTTCTCCAACTGGCCAGACCAGGGCCTTTCCAGAGTCTCATTGTGTGTTGCCTGGGCGGCAACTGGTAACGTACGAGCTCAGGTTCAGGTCCGAGCCCGAGTTCCTGTGGAGACCCGCCCCCCACCCCTGCCGTCCCCAGGACAGTGCTGTAAGTCTGTGGTGTGGGTTCGCCCCCCTGCCTGTCCCCGAAGTGTAACCTGAGCCTGCGGTGGGGCCCGGGGCTCCTGCAAGGGTTGCGTCAGAGCTGGAAAGTGGGTCCCGCTTGTGTTGCGGCGTCTCCTCCGCTGCCTTCCCCCAGCAGGGGCTCCCTGCAGACGGGGGCTCCTCAGAGAGCAGGGCCCCCGGAGACCGGGGCCCCCAGAGCGCCGCCGTCGAGGGAGGGGGCTCTGGCGGGCTTCTCGGGAGAGGTGACCGACGGCATCCTCCGTCACAGACCCAGAGCCCAGCCCTGCAAGCCCGCAGAGGAGCATCCGAACAGGCAGCCCCCGGAGGCCAGTGCCCAGTCCCTGGACACGTGTCCACCAGAGCTGAGCGGGGACGTTTGGTCCAGCTCCCACGTCTCCGGCTGTAGCCCAAGGCAGAGCGTCCGATCCCCCCCGTCGCTGGTTCTCGGGAACTGGCGTGTGAGCGAAACTGAACAGGTGGCCGGGCCACCGCCCCCCCCACCCCCCCACCCCCCAGGGCCTGGGCCTTGGCAGCCACCGGGCTCTGGAGGCTCTGAAAACCCCCAGGGATCGCCGGGAGGCGGGGACCGTGGGCGTGCTTCCCCACGTCTGCCCTGCTGTCCACTGAAGAGCCCCCGAGTTCACGGGGGCCCAGGGAGGCCACGTGGGGGTGCAGATCCCGTTCCCTGCAGATTCGTGGACAAACGGCCCAGGGGCGGGGGTGCCGGTCCCCAGCTGAACCTGGGCAGCAGCGGTTGGCCCCAGGGCAGGTGTGCGGCGGCCAGCTACAGGGAGCCTCACCCCGCCCTTGGCACGGGCACCTGTGCCTCACGTCCTCTGTGCCCGACGGTTCTCGCTGCACCGTCTTCTGGACCCATGACCCCACCTGCCCACGGGGGCTGGCGCCGGAGCGGGAGCCCTCGGGTACGCGGGGTCTGGCGGTCGGGAACGGCGCTGACCGGGACCTGCCGAAGGGCCCCGTCCTGTCCCGCCTTCTGCAGGGGGGGGAACCGGAGGCGCCCCATGCAGCATGAGCTCTCGGCCGTCCCGAGAGCTGGGGGACGTGACGGAGGGCTGTCCTCGCGTCTGCACGCGACGTCTCGGAACCAGCCCTCAGAACGCTCTCCCACCAAAAGGACGTGCACACACCCATGTTCATGCCTCCATGTGCACACACACACACACTTTAAATACTGAGTGCATTTTACCTGTTCCATATCACGTGCAAACATATCTGAGTTACACTTAAAATACAACAAGGTTGGAATGATTACGCACAGAGAAAAATAAAAAACAGGACTTGGTGCTAAACACACGCCCTGCGGTGAGTGCGCATCAACACGCGTGCCCGTCTTGCCCTGTGTGCCCCGCCGCGCTTCCCGTCTCGGAGGGGCCTGGAGGCAGAAGACGCGCTGGGAGAGGGGACGGCGCCGGCAGCGTGTTCTGACGCCCGTGTACAGAAGGCGCCTGTGGGTTTCAGAGGCACCGAGGCCACAGGACACCCAGCCCTTACGAGGAGCGGCTGCGCCTGCGCCTGCTCCGATTTGCAGGGAGGAAACGGTATTCTAAAAGCACAAAATCCACTGATTTTTTCAAATCCTAACCCGTGATTGGCTGGGAGGCCGTCTCCTAGGAAACATGCAAATGACGAGGAAAGGAGACACCCCACCGCAGACTCCTGCCTAATGAAGGCACCCAGGACCCAGGTTCACGCAAAAACCAGGGAGAGACAATCCTACCTGTTTACTCACTTCTTTGTGAGCCTGCCTCAGCCACCACCCCCACCCCACTGCGCCCCGGGCTCAGGGAGGTGGATGTGCTCGCCAGCTCCAAACAATTGGGGCTGCAACTCTACACCTCCCCCGTGGGGGACGTGGGGGACAGGATCAGGCCACCCCAGTGAGGGGGGCCACCCCAGTGACACGCCACTAATTGAGCCAAGGAGGTGCCTGTGCCAGAGAACAATGGTGTCCGCACCCCGCCCTCAGGGGAGGGAGTCCCCAGTCACAGTCAACAACTGGCCCCCACCTGGTCCTTAAAGGGAAATGTGCCCCTGGCCCCCCCCCCAACCGAGGCAGCTGCTGGGGAGGCCTCCCCGGTTTCTGGTGACCGGGTGGTCCAGTCTGGGAAGGCTCTGGTGCCTGGAACGCTGGACTCGGTCACCCTCATCTCTTGGGTGGCGGTCACCGCAGGGTGGTGGGCAGGGCCTCTTCCTGTGCTCTGGGGCGGGGGGTGGGAGCCCGGAAGGACAGTGGGGCTTCTCAGGGTTGGAGGCACTGGGAGGAAGACAGGTCTCACCGGTGTCATGACCCAGGGGCAGCTGGCTTTGTACGGAGAACCGTGGGGTTCGGCTCCTTCCCACTGCTCGTGCACAGGCGACCCTGCCAGGCCCGACTCCAGGACTCAGACAGGTGCTTTCGAGGCCCAAGAAAGGGCATCTGCAGAACCAGGAAGCCCCTTGGGGGAGACGGGAAAGGTCAGAGACCACCCACCCAGGCACCGAGTCCTGAGGGAGGCGTTTCTCCCACGGGCCATGAGGCCCCTCTGCCCCCACCCGGAGAACTTCCGAGACCGACGGCCCAAGGGCGTTTGGGGAAACGCAATCTCCTATTTCCAGCAGAAGGCTGTGATAGACAAAATTTCATTTCTTTAAAAGCAGTCAGGAAACACGGAGGGATCGCCAATCACCACCCTGGGTTCGTCTGAGTCTCGTTGGGAGACTCATGCAGACCGAGAGCGGCATATGGCTGCAAGATATTTAAAAAACAAACCCAGTAACGACGTAAAAACAGATGAATGGCAGTGTATGTATTTCGGGGGCCTGGGGCTGGGAAACGGGTTCTTTATAGGACAGTGTGTCTGAGGACAGCATCTAAGACCAGTCCCTCGTGGACTACACTGAGCATTAGACTGGCAGGGTGCATGCCCACGCACGTGATACGCACACGCATGCAATCATACGTGTGTGCTGTGCCGTGTTCTAACATATGCACGCCAGCGCATTCACCTTCTACTTGGCAATGCAGATACGTCTGCAAAGCGAATAGATTGTTTCAGGTAAGCGATCACCCAGTCCAACCTGGTGCAATGCTAAAATTTCTTCCTTCCGTTTCTTAATTCCCTCTCTCGTTCGCTTGTTCCTTCCTTCCTCTCTCTGCCCTTCTTCCCTGCTTCCCCATCTCCCTCCCTGCCCCCCGTTCTCCTTCGCTCTCCCCCCACCCCGCCCTCCCCTCTCTCAGAGCTGCGACTCCACCCACCCCTCCTCTGCGTACACTGCAGGCGTACAGGCAGCAGATGCCGGCGCTGCCGGCGCCCATTACGAGTCTGCTGGGGCGAGAGTCCACAGGCGTTTGGCCCGACGGGCGCAGAGCCCAAGTCTGGTGCCCTCCCCTGTGGCCGGGGGGTGAGTCCACGCAGCATCGGTGGGGCTGTCCCAGCCCACCCTCGTGGGCACAGGCAGTTATCCTCGCAAGGGACTTCCCGGACCAGGCGGACCCTCCAGGACGAGGCGTGATGGCCGGATCCCCAGCCAGCCCACGCGCCTTACAGAGCCTCCCTGCTCTCCCCAGAGCATGGCGTCTCGCTGCTGTCCGAGGAGCTCGGTGGGGAGGCCGGGGAGGGGGGGAGACTTTCCACCCTGGGGGACGAGGTGGAGACGGTGAACCCAATCTCGAGTGAGAGAGAAGACAGCCGATCGCAAGTGAGTGGCGCTCCTCGAAGAGGTGAAAGCCAGAGACGGAGCCGGCAGACGTCGGGGACGTTTCAGGAGAGACGGTTTGGCTCGGGGACGTGGCCGGTCACACGTGTCTGGGCCCGGGAGGCAGGCACGGGCAGCGCTCACCCATGGGGCCCAGGCCGCAGGGCAGAGCGGACCCAGCACGGAGAAGAAGACCAAACCGGGACCGGAGCTGGCCCGTCTGCCGTGAGCCTATCCCGACGAGAAGCGCAGGGAGAGAAGGCCGACCGGCGTGCCGGTGGATAAAGCGAGGGTGGCGTCTCAGATGCACGCACGGTGCCACCCAGGACCACTGGGCCGGGCGGGCGTCCACGGGACTGGCCAGAGTCCCACCGCCTGCTGGCGTCGG
This sequence comes from Phyllostomus discolor, assembly GCF_004126475.2. Classification (NCBI taxonomy): domain Eukaryota; kingdom Metazoa; phylum Chordata; class Mammalia; order Chiroptera; family Phyllostomidae; genus Phyllostomus; species Phyllostomus discolor. The sequence continues at coordinate 1,313,255 of NC_040908.2, read as the reverse complement.
GATCGGGGCGGGGAAGGCAGCTCCTCCCGACTGAGGTTTTTTTTTCTTTTTATTGGAAAAACACAGAGGTGGTACCAAGTAACATCCAGGGTCCCCTCTGCTACTGGGTCCTGCTACTCGAGTGTTGATAAGAGTCGCTAACTTGGCATTGGCTCGGAGCTCCCCTGGTCCGGGCAGAGCATGCAGAAAGAAGAGGAACTCGGCTAAACACTGTGGAGAATCGGCTGGGGGCGGGGGGTGCGTGGAATGCTGGGAAGCTCTCGGTCCTCAGGACCGAGTCCCCCGTGGGCCCAGGGGGAGAAACCTCTGCTCTCTGCGGGTCCCCTGTAGCCCCCGGGGACCCGCGGGGACTCGGGCCCACGGTCGAGCGGCCGTGGACACACACTGGGAGGGAGCCGACCGGCTGAGCTGACGCACTGCAGGCTTCCGCCGCCCAAGAGCGGCCGGGCGCGCGGGGAGGACGCCAGTCTAGCACTCCGACTGCATGCTGCGTGGGGGGGGCTCGCAGCCACGGCGGCTGGACGTGGGGAGTGGCGACCACGGACAGGAGCCACGTGGGGCCCCGTGGACGAGCAAGCCGAAGTCCGCCGTGACCCGCCATACGTGACCGCCGTTTCATTACCTCAGACTCTGGCGTCTCCACCCGAGGTACCTCCAGTGCAACACGCCTCAGCCCGTCTCCCGGGGCCCACGACACCGGCCCGGCGGGGATCAGACACGTGTGAGCAGACACATGTGAGCTGTCGCTGGAGCATCGTGGCACCCCGAGCACCCCAGTGGCCTCCATTGCCCCGACTGCACGGAGGAGTACCGAGGGCAGACGCGTCTGGTCCAAGATGACCCAGTTCTCAGGGTGGTGGCGGGACTCCCACGCCAGAAACCCAGTTTAGTGGTGGCAGGCAGCACGGACGAAACATCTTCCTTGGGAAACCAAAGACTTGAGTGAGGGTGCAGCTCCCTTCAGACGCAGAGAGTCCGCACAGTTCTGACGATGCTCCTCATTCAGCTACGACTGCGGCCTGTTTGTGCGGAGAGGAGCACCCGTCGCAGGTGAGGACGGTGACGGAGACAGCCGTGGCCTCTGGCACGTGACGGCACAGTCCACAGCTGGACCGGCACCAAAGTCGCTGCCACCCGCACCCGCCCAGCCGTGTCCCAGCCCCTCCGCTACCCGCCGCCTCGGCAGGCAATGACATGTCAGTGTGGCAGAGTCATCCGTCCCACCTTTCCTCACGAAATCTCAGTGCACGTTCTGTGGAGCCCTACGCGGCAGAATCAGGACTTCGAGTTAAAAGCTGAGCAGCCTCGGTCGGAGTGGAGGAAACCGCGCGTTTAGGGGACACCCACATTTCGGGGCACCACGCCCAATATGCAGCACGTTCCTCTGTGCCGGTGGACTTTTCACGCTAGCTCCTAGAGAAACCGCCCCAACACCGCTGGGGGGCCGCCTGTCGGCTGCAGAGCCCCACAGCCCGCCCCAGGCCCTGTGCAGGGAGCCCCCGGCCTGAGGGTGTCCCCCCTGACCTGACCAGGGCCTCGTGTCCTGAGCGGCTGCCTGCACGCGCTGTCCAGGGTTCGGCTGCTTGTGGCCTGTTGCCCTAACGGGCAGTGGCGGAGTCTGGCCCCCTCCTGCAGCACCTGCTGAGCCAGGTGACGGTCACCCTCCCCTGCAGACCCTCTCGGAGGGGGGCCACTTCCGTGAGGTTTGGCGTCACACGGAGGCTGGAGGGCACGGATGCGGCTTGCTCGCTGGGGGCCGCAGTGGGGAGGCGCCCTGCTGCACGCTCCTCCGACTCTTGCTGTCGCCTGGGGCCACCGACCGGGTGAGTCGCAGACGTGGCACCTGGGGCCGAGGTGTGGGGTCAGAGTCGTGCTCTGCCCGGCTCCCAAGCCCGCGGGCCCCCGACGGGCCAGGCTGCCTCTCTGCACGCACGGCAGCTTCTCTTCCTGGGGCTGCGGGCTCCCGGTCTGCGGGGAAACGCCGAGTGTGCACACTCGCGTGCACACATCATGGCCGGCGGGCGACGGGCAGGCCGGCGGTGTCCTCACCTGCAGATTCCCTCCCACCCGGGCCCTGCTGGACCCCTCCCTCGGGCCCGTGAGGAGGCATCAGTGTCCTGACTCCACTCAGACGATCTCCCTGTACCGTCCGGTCTTACGACCAAACCTCGGCTGCAGCCTTCGGCAACCTCCGCGAGCATGTGGCCAGAGGGCGAAGAGCTCGAACTTCAGGGGCCGCGGGGCCGTCACCACCACCGGGCTCCGCTGTTCCGGCCGAGGGCCGCCACGCACGGTGCAGGGGGTGAGCCTGGCGGCCGGCTGTCCAGCCGGACTTCCTCATTTCCACTTTTATTTTTTTAATGAAAATGGGCTTTATCACACCAAGTAATAAATGCACAGAAAGACGCAAACAGGCTTCGTCCTTGTCTTCCAGATGTCGGGCTCCACTCGCAGGGAAGGCCGGCCTGACGCCTCCCGACAGCCTTGGGGAGATTTCGGGGGGTCTGTTGGGCGAGGCTTGGTGGGTCTCTCTCTTCTGCGTTCAAACGGGGGCGTTTCAAAAACGGACTCCGCAGCACTGACAGTCAGGCAAGTGCTTAAGCAGAAGGAAGTCACACTGAGCGGAATCTACGCCCGGCTGCAGCCCGCCCACTCCGAAAACGAAACCCTCGGAGGTGAGTGGGCCTATGAAGAGGAAGGGAGGACGACTCGAGTGACAGATACACCCGAAGGGGAAGCACCGGCATCGCGGGGGCCAGCTCACCTGCGGCGGGACGGGTGACCGACGCGCGTCTTTTCCGTCGGTGCTCAGAGACACGACCCACCCGGCCGGCTCCTGACTCCAACGTCAGCCCCCGTCAATCAACCGCAACTTCTCCCTCCCTCTCAGCGGCTGCAGGTTCGCAGCCTAATGGAGCAGGGAGGGGCGCGGGAGGGGCCCCCAAACTGTTGCCATTTGGAAACAAGTTTCCTCTGAACAGGGATGATGAACTGGAGCTTCTTGGAAGAGGAGGGAAAGCCCTCCGCGCCGGCGAGGCCTGCGGACCAGGCGCCCGGATGGTTTCAGCGCAGCACCCCCGAGCCAGTCCCGTCCCGCCGCGGGCACAGCTCCACGGCATCTCCCCGGAGTCTCTCCGGCGCGCTCCCGCTGCCTGGGTACCCGGGGGGGGGGGGAGGGGGGAGTGGCGCGCACGTCTTGCCCTAACTCTCCCTGGTGGTCAGCAGCTTGGGGGTTTGCTCTGGGGCCCCTTGGCCGACCCCCGGCCCCTGGGTGTAGCCAAACAGCCACGGGCGGACCGCGAGGACCTCGACTCCCGGAGGGGGGGGAGGGGGGATGGACACTGCCAGGGGCCACAGCGTGGGGGCGGGGAGAGGCAGTGCGCACATGCGCAGTCAAGTTCCGTTCCGGAGACGTTCCCCCCAACCCTGACTGGGGGAGGGGCCCGCGACACAAGGGCCGCGTGCCCGTGCGTCTCTCTGTGCACGCGCGCCTCTCAGTGCACGCGCACTTCTTCGTGCACACGCATTTTGGTTGTTGAAGGCCGGGCTGCGACCGCACCAGCAAATGTGCCGTCCCTCTCCTTGACACCACCCATACCCCAGTCACACTTATTTATACAAAACCGGGGGGGTGGGGGGAGGTGTTATTAGGGCAGATTTGGCGGTGGCCCGAGTGCTGACCTCTGCTGGTCCCGAGGCATTCGGGGACCGCGGTGGCTGCGTTGGAACCCGCACGCCTGCGCACGGGAGCTTGTGCGCCCATCACAGGTGCTCTCCTCCCCGTGATTCCCTAAGTTCACGGCGCAGCCAGAGAACCTTCTCTAACCTCTGTAACGCAGCCTCCCCCTGTCTCCGCCCCTCGGGAGCCGGTCTGTGCAAGTCCGGAGCCGGGCCAGGACGCCGGGG